>NW_027326758.1:600000-878127 GCF_047675955.1 Chlorocebus sabaeus | reverse complement strand
AAATGAATTAACAGAACACAGAGCTGTTTCTCAGAAAGCTTCTTTCCAGTTTTCAACCGAAGATATTTTCTTTTTCCCATAGCCCTCTGTGGGCTTCCAAATATCACTTAGAAAATTCCACAAGAACAGTCTTAGCGAAAGGCTTCTTGAGGTGAAAGCTGTAACACGGTGAGATGTTTTAACAGAACACACATCAGTTTCTCAGAAAGCTTCTTTCCAATTTTTAACGTAAGTTATTTCCTTTCTCACCATAGCCCTCTACGGGCTTCTAAGATCACTTTGCAAATTCCACAAGAACAGTCTTAGCGAAAGGCTTCTGGGAGCAAAGCTGTAATTCTGTGAGATGAACTAACAAAACACGAAGCAGTTTCTCAGAAATCTTCTTTTCGGTTTTTAATGGAAGAAATGTCCTTTTTCATCATAGCCCTCAATGGGCTTCCAAATTTCACTTTGCAAATTCCACAAGAACAGTCTTAGCGAAAGGCTTTTTGAGGGGAAAGCTGTAACTCTGGTGACGAATTAACAGAACACAAAGCAGTTTCTCAGAAAGCTTCTTTTCAGTTTTTGTCTTAGGATATTTCCTTTTTCACCGTAGCCCTCTATGGGCTTCCAAATATCACTTTGCATATTCCAAAAGAACAGCCTTAGTGATCGGCTTCATGATAGGAAAGCTGTAACTCTGTGAGATTAATTAACGGAACACAAAGCAGTTTCTCAGAAAGGTTCTTTCCAGTTTTTAGCGGAAGATATTTCCTTTTTCACCATAGTCCACTATGGGCTTCAAAATATCACTTTGCAAATTCCACAAGAACAGTCTTAGTGAACGGCCTCTTGAGGGGAAATCTGTAACTCTCTGAGATGAATTAACAGAACACAAAGCAGTTTCTCAGAAATCTTCTTTCCAGTTTTTAACGAAAGATATTTCCTTTTTCACCAAAGTCCTCTATGGGATTACAAATATCAGTTTGCAAATTTCACAAGAACAGTCTTGGTGAAGGGCTTCTTGAGGGGAAAGCTGTAACACTGTGAGATGAACTAACACAACACAAAGCAGTTTCTCAGACAGCTTCTTTTCGGTTTTTATCTTAGGATATTTCCATTTTCAAAATAGCCCTCTATGGGCTTCCAAGTATCACTTTGCAAATTCCACAAGAACAGTCTTATAGAAAGGCTTCTTGAGGGGAAAGCTGTAACTCGGTGAGATGTATTAACAGAACACACGGCAGTTTCTCAGAAAGCTTCTTTCCAGTTTTTAACGGAAGTTATTTCCCTTTTCACCATAGCCCTCCATGGGCTTCCAAATATGACTTTGCAAATTCCAGAAGAACAGTCTTAGCGAAAGGCTTCTGAAGGGGAAATCTGTAACTCTGTGAGTTGAATTAACAGAACACAAAGCAGTTTCTCACAAATCTTCTTTCCAGTTTTTAACGGAAGTTAGTTCCTTTTTCACCATAGTCCTCTATGGGCTTCCAAATATGACTTTGCAAATTCCACAAGAACAGTCTTAGCGAAAGGCTTCTTGAGGGGGGAAGCTGTAACTCTGTGAGATGAATTAACAGAACACAAAGCAGTCTCTCAGAAAGCTTCTTTCCAGTATTTAACTGAAGATATTTCCTTTTTCACTATAGCCCTCTATGGGCTTCCAAATATCACTTTGGAAATCCCACAAGAACAGTCTTAGCGAAAGGCTTCTTGAGAGGAAAGCTGTACCTCGGTGATATGTACTAACAGAACACACCGCATTTTCTCAGAATGGTTCTTTCCAGTTTTTAACGGAAGATATTTCCTTTTTCACCTTAGCCCTCTATGGGCTTCCAAATATCACTTTGCAAATTTCACAAAACAGTCTTAATGAACGGCTTCTTGAGGGGAAAGCTGTAACTCTGTGAGTGAACTAACAAAACACAAAGCAGCTTTCCATACAGCTTCTTTTCGGTTTTTATCTTAGGATATTTCCATTTTCACCATAGCCTACTATGGGTATCGAAATGTCACTTTGGAAATGCCACAAAAACAGTCTTAGCGGAAGGATTCTTGAGGCAAAAGCAGTAACTCTTTGAGATGAATTAACAGAACACAAAGCAGTTTCTCAGAAAGCTTCTTTTCAGTTTTTAACTGAAGGTATTTCCTTTTTCAACATAGCCCTCTATGGGCTTCAAAATATCACTTTGTAAATTCCACAACAACAGCCTTAGCGAAAGGCTTCCTGAGGTAAAAGAGTAACTGTGAGTTGAATTAACAGAACACAAAGCAGTTTCTCAGAAAGCTTCTTTTCAGTTTTTATCTTAGGATGTTTCCTTTTTCACCATTGCCCTCTATGTGCCTCCAAATATCACTTTGCAATTCCACAAGAACAGTCTTAGTGAACGGCTTCCTGAGGGGAAAGCTGAAGCTCGGTGATATGTACTAACAGAACACACCGCATTTTCTCAGAATGGTTCTTTCCAGTTTTTAACGGAAGATATTTCCTTTTTCACCTTAGCCCTCTATGGGCTTCCAAATATCACTTTGCAAATTTCACAAAACAGTCTTAGTGAACGGCTTCTTGAGGGAAAAGCTGTAGCTCTGTGAGATGAACTAACAGAACGCAAAGCAGTTTTTCAGACAGCTTCTTTTCGGTAAGTATCTTACGATATTTCCATTTTCACCATAGCCCTCTATGGGCTTCCACATATCACTTTGGAAATTCCTCAAAAACAGTGTTAGCGGAAGGCTTCTTGAGGGGAAAGCTGTAACTTTTGAGATGAATTAACAGAGCAGAAAGCAGTTTCTCGTACAGCTTCTTTTCATTTTTTAACTGAAGTTATTTTCCTTTTTCACCATAGCCCTCTATGGGATTCCAAATATCACTATGCAAATTCCACAAGAACAGTGGAAGCGAAAGACTTCTGGAGGGGAAAACTCTAACTCTGTGAGATGAATTAACAGAACACAAAGCAGTTTCTCAGATACCTTCTTTCCAGTTTTTAACGAAAGATATTTCCTTTTTCACCATAGCCCTCTAGGGACGTCCAAATATCACTTTGCAAATCCCACAAGAACAGTCTTAGCGAAAGCCTCCTTGAGGGTAAAGCTGTAACTCTGTAAGATGAATTAACAGAACACAAAATATTTTCTCAGAAAACTACTTTTCAGTTTTTACCTTAGGATATTTCCTTTTTCACCATAGCCCTCTATGGGATTCCAATTATCACTTTGAAAATTCCACATGAACAGTCTTAGCGAAAGTCTTCTTCAGGGGAAAGCTGTAACTCTGTGAGAGGAACTAACTGAACACAAAGCAGTTTCTCAGAAAGCTTCTTTCCAGTTTTTAACTGAGGATATTTCCTTTTTCACCATAGCCCTTTTGGGCTTCCAAATATCACTTTGCAAATTCCACAAGAACAGTCTTAGCGAAAGGCTTCTTGAGGGGAAAGCTCTAACTCTGTGAGATGAATTAACAGAACACAAAGCATTTTCTCACAAATCTTCTTTCCAGTTTTTAACGGAGGATATTTCCTTTCTCACCATAGTCCTCTATGGGCTTCCAAATATCACATTGCAAATCCCACAAGAACAGTCTTAGCGAAAGTCTTCTTGGGAGGAAAGCTGTAACTCAGTGAGACGTATTAACAGAAGACATGGCATTTTCTCAGAATGCTTCTTTCCAGTTTTTAACGGAAGATATTTCCTTTTTCACCATAGTCCTCTATGGGTTTCCAAATATCACTTTCCAAATTTCACAAACAGTCTTAATGAACGGCTTCTTGAGGGAAAAGCTATAGCTCTGTGAGATGAACTAACAGAACACAAAGCAGTTTTTCAGACAGCTTCTCTTCGGTAAGTATCTTAGGATATTTCCATTTTCACCATAGCCCTCTATGGGCTTCCACATATCACTTTGGAAATTCCTCAAAAACAGTCTTAGCGGAAGGCTTCTTGAGGGGAAAGCTGTAATTCTTGGAGATGAATTAACAGAACACAAAGCAGTTTCTCGGAAAGCTTCTTTTCATTTTTTAATTGAAGGTATTTCCATTTTCACCATAGCCCTCTATGGGATTCCAAATATCACTATGCAAATTCCACAAGAACAGTGGAAGCGAAAGACATCGGGAGGGGAAAACTGTAACGCTGTGAGATGAATTAACAGAACACAAAGCAGTTTCTCAGATATCTTCTTTCCAGTTTTTAACGAAAGATATTTCCTTTTTCACCATAGTCCTCTATGGGCTTCCAAATATCACTTTGCAAATCCCACAAGAACAGTCTTAGCGAAAGCCTTCTTGAGGGGAAAGCTGTAACTCGGTGAGATGCTTTAACAGAACACACGGCAGTTTCTCAAAAAGCTTCTTTCCAGTTTTTAACGGAAGATATGTCCTTTTTCACCATAGCCCTCTATGGGCTTCCAAATATCACTTTGCAAATTCCACAAGAACAGTTTTACCGAAAGTCTTCTTGAGAAGAAAGCTGTAAATCTGTGAGATGAATTAACAGAACACAAAGCAGTTTCACAGAAAGCTTCATTTCAGTTTTTATCTTTGGATGTTTTCTTCTTCATCATAGCCCTCTAGGTGCCTTCAAATTTCACTTTGAAAATTCCACAAGGAAAGTCTTAGTGAACGGCTTCTTGAGGGGAAAACTGTAACTCTGTGAGATGAATTTACAGAACAGAAAGCAGTTTCTCAGATAGCTTCTTTCCAGTTTCTAACGGAGGATATTTCCTTTTAAGCCATAGCCCTCTATGGGCTTCCAAATATCACTTTGCAAGTTTCACAAGAACAGTCTTAGCGAAAGGCTTCCTGAGGGGAAAGTTGTAACTCTGTGAGATGAATTAACAGAACACAAAGCAGTTTCTCAAAAAGCTTCTTTTCAGTTTTTAACCGAAGATATTTCCTTTTTCAACATAACCCTGTATGGGCTTCCAAATATCACTTTGCAAATTCCACAAGAACAGTCTTAGCGAAAGGCTTTTAGAGGGAAATGTTGTAACTATGTGAGATGAATTAACAGAACACAAAGCAATTTCTCAGAAAGCTTCTTTTCAGTTTTTATCTTACGAGAGTTCCTTTTTCACCATAGACCTCTATGGGCTTCCAAATCTCACTTTGCAAATTCCACAAGAACAGTCTTAGCGAAAGAATTATTGAGTGGAAAGCTGTAACTCTTTGAGGTGAATTAACAGAACAAAAAGGAGTTTCTCAGAAAGCTTCTTTCCGCTTTTTAACAGAAGATATTTCCTTTTTCATCTTAGCGCTCTATGAGCTTCCAAATATCATTTTGCAAATCCCACAACAACAGTCTTAGCGAAAGGCTTCTTGAAGGGAAAGCTGTAACTGGGTGAGGTCTATTATCAGAACACATGGCAGTTTCTCAGAAAGCTTCTTTCCAGTTTTTAACTGAAGATATTTCCTTTTTCACCATATCCCTCTATGGGCTTCCAAATATCACTTTGCAAATTCGACAACAGCCATAGCGAAAGGCTTTTAGAGGGAAATGTAACTCTGTGAGATGAATTAACAGAACACAAAGCAGTTTCTCAGAAAGCTTCTTTCCAGTTTTTAACGGAAAATAATTCCTTTTTCACCATAGCCCTCTATGGGATTCTAAATATCACTTTCCAAATTTCAGAAGAACAGTCTTAGTGGACGGCCTCTTGAGGGGAAATCTGTAACTCTCTGAGATGAATTAACAGAACACAAAGCAGTTTCTCAGAAATCTTCTTTCCAGTTTTTAACGGAAGATATGTCCTTTTTCACCATAGCCCTCTATGGGCTTGCAAATATCACTTTGCAAATTCCACAAGAACAGTCTTACCGAAAGGCTTCTTGAGAAGAAAGCTGTAACTCTGTGAGATGAATTAACAGAAAACAAAGCAGTTTCTCAGAAAATTTCTTTCCAGTTTTTAATGGAAGATATGTCCTTTTTCACCATAGCCCTCTATGGGCTTCCAAATATCACTTTGCAAATTCCACAAGAACAGTCTTCGGGAAAGGCTTCTGGAGGGGAAACCTGTAACTCTGTGAGATGAATTAACAGAACACAAAGCAGTTTCTCAGAAAGCTTCTTTCCAGTTTTTAACTGAAGATATTTCCTTTTTCACCATAGCCCTCTAAGGGCTTCCAAATATCACATTGCAAATGCCACAAGAACAGTCTTAGCGAAAGGCTTCTAGAGGGGAAAGCTGTAACTCGGTTAGATGTATTAACAGAACACACGGCAGTATCTCAGAATGCTTCTTTCCAGTTTTTAACGGAAGATATTTCCTTTTTCACCATAGCCCTCTAAGGGCTTCCAAATATCACTTTGCAAATTCCAAAAGAGCAGTCTTAGCGAAAGACTTCTGGAGCGGAAAGCTGTAACTCTCTGAAATGAATTAACAGAACACAGAGCTGTTTCTCAGAAAGCTTCTTTCCAGTTTTCAACCGAAGATATTTTCTTTTTCCCATAGCCCTCTGTGGGCTTCCAAATATCACTTAGAAAATTCCACAAGAACAGTCTTAGCGAAAGGCTTCTTGAGGTGAAAGCTGTAACACGGTGAGATGTTTTAACAGAACACACATCAGTTTCTCAGAAAGCTTCTTTCCAATTTTTAACGTAAGTTATTTCCTTTCTCACCATAGCCCTCTACGGGCTTCTAAGATCACTTTGCAAATTCCACAAGAACAGTCTTAGCGAAACGCTTCTGGGAGCAAAGCTGTAATTCTGTGAGATGAACTAACAAAACACGAAGCAGTTTCTCAGAAATCTTCTTTTCGGTTTTTAATGGAAGAAATGTCCTTTTTCATCATAGCCCTCAATGGGCTTCCAAATTTCACTTTGCAAATTCCACAAGAACAGTCTTAGCGAAAGGCTTTTTGAGGGGAAAGCTGTAACTCTGGTGACGAATTAACAGAACACAAAGCAGTTTCTCAGAAAGCTTCTTTTCAGTTTTTGTCTTAGGATATTTCCTTTTTCACCGTAGCCCTCTATGGGCTTCCAAATATCACTTTGCATATTCCAAAAGAACAGCCTTAGTGATTGGCTTCATGATAGGAAAGCTGTAACTCTGTGAGATTAATTAACGGAACACAAAGCAGTTTCTCAGAAAGGTTCTTTCCAGTTTTTAGCGGAAGATATTTCCTTTTTCACCATAGTCCACTATGGGCTTCAAAATATCACTTTGCAAATTCCACAAGAACAGTCTTAGTGAACGGCCTCTTGAGGGGAAATCTGTAACTCTCTGAGATGAATTAACAGAACACAAAGCAGTTTCTCAGAAATCTTCTTTCCAGTTTTTAACGAAAGATATTTCCTTTTTCACCAAAGTCCTCTATGGGATTACAAATATCAGTTTGCAAATTTCACAAGAACAGTCTTGGTGAAGGGCTTCTTGAGGGGAAAGCTGTAACACTGTGAGATGAACTAACACAACACAAAGCAGTTTCTCAGACAGCTTCTTTTCGGTTTTTATCTTAGGATATTTCCATTTTCAAAATAGCCCTCTATGGGCTTCCAAGTATCACTTTGCAAATTCCACAAGAACAGTCTTATAGAAAGGCTTCTTGAGGGGAAAGCTGTAACTCGGTGAGATGTATTAACAGAACACACGGCAGTTTCTCAGAAAGCTTCTTTCCAGTTTTTAACGGAAGTTATTTCCCTTTTCACCATAGCCCTCCATGGGCTTCCAAATATGACTTTGCAAATTCCAGAAGAACAGTCTTAGCGAAAGGCTTCTGAAGGGGAAATCTGTAACTCTGTGAGTTGAATTAACAGAACACAAAGCAGTTTCTCACAAATCTTCTTTCCAGTTTTTAACGGAAGTTAGTTCCTTTTTCACCATAGTCCTCTATGGGCTTCCAAATATGACTTTGCAAATTCCACAAGAACAGTCTTAGCGAAAGGCTTCTTGAGGGGGGAAGCTGTAACTCTGTGAGATGAATTAACAGAACACAAAGCAGTCTCTCAGAAAGCTTCTTTCCAGTATTTAACTGAAGATATTTCCTTTTTCACTATAGCCCTCTATGGGCTTCCAAATATCACTTTGGAAATCCCACAAGAACAGTCTTAGCGAAAGGCTTCTTGAGAGGAAAGCTGTACCTCGGTGATATGTACTAACAGAACACACCGCATTTTCTCAGAATGGTTCTTTCCAGTTTTTAACGGAAGATATTTCCTTTTTCACCTTAGCCCTCTATGGGCTTCCAAATATCACTTTGCAAATTTCACAAAACAGTCTTAATGAACGGCTTCTTGAGGGGAAAGCTGTAACTCTGTGAGTGAACTAACAAAACACAAAGCAGCTTTCCATACAGCTTCTTTTCGGTTTTTATCTTAGGATATTTCCATTTTCACCATAGCCTACTATGGGTATCGAAATGTCACTTTGGAAATGCCACAAAAACAGTCTTAGCGGAAGGATTCTTGAGGCAAAAGCAGTAACTCTTTGAGATGAATTAACAGAACACAAAGCAGTTTCTCAGAAAGCTTCTTTTCAGTTTTTAACTGAAGGTATTTCCTTTTTCAACATAGCCCTCTATGGGCTTCAAAATATCACTTTGTAAATTCCACAACAACAGCCTTAGCGAAAGGCTTCCTGTGGTAAAAGAGTAACTGTGAGTTGAATTAACAGAACACAAAGCAGTTTCTCAGAAAGCTTCTTTTCAGTTTTTATCTTAGGATGTTTCCTTTTTCACCATTGCCCTCTATGTGCCTCCAAATATCACTTTGCAATTCCACAAGAACAGTCTTAGTGAACGGCTTCCTGAGGGGAAAGCTGAAGCTCGGTGATATGTACTAACAGAACACACCGCATTTTCTCAGAATGGTTCTTTCCAGTTTTTAACGGAAGATATTTCCTTTTTCACCTTAGCCCTCTATGGGCTTCCAAATATCACTTTGCAAATTTCACAAAACAGTCTTAGTGAACGGCTTCTTGAGGGAAAAGCTGTAGCTCTGTGAGATGAACTAACAGAACACAAAGCAGTTTTTCAGACAGCTTCTTTTCAGTAAGTATCTTACGATATTTCCATTTTCACCATAGCCCTCTATGGGCTTCCACATATCACTTTGGAAATTCCTCAAAAACAGTCTTAGCGGAAGGCTTCTTGAGGGGAAAGCTGTAACTCTTTGAGATGAATTAACAGAACACAAAGCAGTTTCTCGGACAGCTTCTTTTCATTTTTTAACTGAAGTTATTTTCCTTTTTCACCATAGCCCTCTATGGGATTCCAAATATCACTATGCAAATTCCACAAGAACAGTGGAAGCGAAAGACTTCTGGAGGGGAAAACTCTAACTCTGTGAGATGAATTAACAGAACACAAAGCAGTTTCTCAGATACCTTCTTTCCAGTTTTTAACGAAAGATATTTCCTTTTTCACCATAGCCCTCTAGGGACGTCCAAATATCACTTTGCAAATCCCACAAGAACAGTCTTAGCGAAAGCCTCCTTGAGGGTAAAGCTGTAACTCTGTAAGATGAATTAACAGAACACAAAACATTTTCTCAGAAACCTACTTTTCAGTTTTTACCTTAGGATATTTCCTTTTTCACCATAGCCCTCTATGGGATTCCAATTATCACTTTGAAAATTCCACATGAACAGTCTTAGCGAAAGTCTTCTTCAGGGGAAAGCTGTAACTCTGTGAGAGGAACTAACTGAACACAAAGCAGTTTCTCAGAAAGCTTCTTTCCAGTTTTTAACTGAGGATATTTCCTTTTTCACCATAGCCCTTTTGGGCTTCCAAATATCACCTTGCAAATTCCACAAGAACAGTCTTAGCGAAAGGCTTCTTGAGGGGAAAGCTCTAACTCTGTGAGATGAATTAACAGAACACAAAGCATTTTCTCAGAAATCTTCTTTCCAGTTTTTAACGGAGGATATTTCCTTTCTCACCATAGTCCTCTATGGGCTTCCAAATATCACATTGCAAATCCCACAAGAACAGTCTTAGCGAAAGTCTTCTTGGGAGGAAAGCTGTAACTCAGTGAGACGTATTAACAGAAGACACGGCATTTTCTCAGAATGCTTCTTTCCAGTTTTTAACGGAAGATATTTCCTTTTTCACCATAGTCCTCTATGGGTTTCCAAATATCACTTTCCAAATTTCACAAAACAGTCTTAATGAATGGCTTCTTGAGGGAAAAGCTATAGCTCTGTGAGATGAACTAACAGAACACAAAGCAGTTTTTCAGACAGCTTCTCTTCGGTAAGTATCTTAGGATATTTCCATTTTCACCATAGCCCTCTATGGGCTTCCACATATCACTTTGGAAATTCCTCAAAAACAGTCTTAGCGGAAGGCTTCTTGAGGGGAAAGCTGTAATTCTTGGAGATGAATTAACAGAACACAAAGCAGTTTCTCGGAAAGCTTCTTTTCATTTTTTAATTGAAGGTATTTCCATTTTCACCATAGCCCTCTATGGGATTCCAAATATCACTATGCAAATTCCACAAGAACAGTGGAAGCGAAAGACATCGGGAGGGGAAAACTGTAACGCTGTGAGATGAATTAACAGAACACAAAGCAGTTTCTCAGATATCTTCTTTCCAGTTTTTAACGAAAGATATTTCCTTTTTCACCATAGTCCTCTATGGGCTTCCAAATATCACTTTGCAAATCCCACAAGAACAGTCTTAGCGAAAGCTTTCTTGAGGGGAAAGCTGTAACTCGGTGAGATGCTTTAACAGAACACACGGCAGTTTCTCAAAAAGCTTCTTTCCAGTTTTTAACGGAAGATATGTCCTTTTTCACCATAGCCCTCTATGGGCTTCCAAATATCACTTTGCAAATTCCACAGGAACAGTTTTACTGAAAGTCTTCTTGAGAAGAAAGCTGTAAATCTGTGAGATGAATTAACAGAACACAAAGCAGTTTCACAGAAAGCTTCATTTCAGTTTTTATCTTTGGATGTTTTCTTCTTCATCATAGCCCTCTAGGTGCCTTCAAATTTCACTTTGAAAATTCCACAAGGAAAGTCTTAGTGAACGGCTTCTTGAGGGGAAAACTGTAACTCTGTGAGATGAATTTACAGAACAGAAAGCAGTTTCTCAGATAGCTTCTTTCCAGTTTCTAACGGAGGATATTTCCTTTTAAGCCATAGCCCTCTATGGGCTTCCAAATATCACTTTGCAAGTTTCACAAGAACAGTCTTAGCGAAAGGCTTCCTGAGGGGAAAGTTGTAACTCTGTGAGATGAATTAACAGAACACAAAGCAGTTTCTCAAAAAGCTTCTTTTCAGTTTTTAACCGAAGATATTTCCTTTTTCAACATAACCCTGTATGGGCTTCCAAATATCACTTTGCAAATTCCACAAGAACAGTCTTAGCGAAAGGCTTTTAGAGGGAAATGTTGTAACTATGTGAGATGAATTAACAGAACACAAAGCAATTTCTCAGAAAGCTTCTTTTCAGTTTTTATCTTACGAGAGTTCCTTTTTCACCATAGACCTCTATGGGCTTCCAAATCTCACTTTGCAAATTCCACAAGAACAGTCTTAGCGAAAGAATTATTGAGTGGAAAGCTGTAACTCTTTGAGGTGAATTAACAGAACAAAAAGGAGTTTCTCAGAAAGCTTCTTTCCGCTTTTTAACAGAAGATATTTCCTTTTTCATCTTAGCGCTCTATGAGCTTCCAAATATCATTTTGCAAATCCCACAACAACAGTCTTAGCGAAAGGCTTCTTGAAGGGAAAGCTGTAACTGGGTGAGGTCTATTATCAGAACACATGGCAGTTTCTCAGAAAGCTTCTTTCCAGTTTTTAACTGAAGATATTTCCTTTTTCACCATATCCCTCTATGGGCTTCCAAATATCACTTTGCAAATTCGACAACAGCCTTAGCGAAAGGCTTTTAGAGGGAAATGTAACTCTGTGAGATGAATTAACAGAACACAAAGCAGTTTCTCAGAAAGCTTCTTTCCAGTTTTTAACGGAAAATAATTCCTTTTTCACCATAGCCCTCTATGGGATTCTAAATATCACTTTCCAAATTTCAGAAGAACAGTCTTAGTGGACGGCCTCTTGAGGGGAAATCTGTAACTCTCTGAGATGAATTAACAGAACACAAAGCAGTTTCTCAGAAATCTTCTTTCCAGTTTTTAACGGAAGATATGTCCTTTTTCACCATAGCCCTCTATGGGCTTGCAAATATCACTTTGCAAATTCCACAAGAACAGTCTTACCGAAAGGCTTCTTGAGAAGAAAGCTGTAACTCTGTGAGATGAATTAACAGAAAACAAAGCAGTTTCTCAGAAAATTTCTTTCCAGTTTTTAATGGAAGATATGTCCTTTTTCACCATAGCCCTCTATGGGCTTCCAAATATCACTTTGCAAATTCCACAAGAACAGTCTTCGGGAAAGGCTTCTGGAGGGGAAACCTGTAACTCTGTGAGATGAATTAACAGAACACAAAGCAGTTTCTCAGAAAGCTTCTTTCCAGTTTTTAACTGAAGATATTTCCTTTTTCACCATAGCCCTCTAAGGGCTTCCAAATATCACATTGCAAATGCCACAAGAACAGTCTTAGCGAAAGGCTTCTAGAGGGGAAAGCTGTAACTCGGTTAGATGTATTAACAGAACACACGGCAGTATCTCAGAATGCTTCTTTCCAGTTTTTAACGGAAGATATTTCCTTTTTCACCATAGCCCTCTAAGGGCTTCCAAATATCACTTTGCAAATTCCAAAAGAGCAGTCTTAGCGAAAGACTTCTGGAGCGGAAAGCTGTAACTCTCTGAAATGAATTAACAGAACACAGAGCTGTTTCTCAGAAAGCTTCTTTCCAGTTTTCAACCGAAGATATTTTCTTTTTCCCATAGCCCTCTGTGGGCTTCCAAATATCACTTAGAAAATTCCACAAGAACAGTCTTAGCGAAAGGCTTCTTGAGGTGAAAGCTGTAACACGGTGAGATGTTTTAACAGAACACACATCAGTTTCTCAGAAAGCTTCTTTCCAATTTTTAACGCAAGTTATTTCCTTTCTCACCATAGCCCTCTACGGGCTTCTAAGATCACTTTGCAAATTCCACAAGAACAGTCTTAGCGAAAGGCTTCTGGGAGCAAAGCTGTAATTCTGTGAGATGAACTAACAAAACACGAAGCAGTTTCTCAGAAATCTTCTTTTCGGTTTTTAATGGAAGAAATGTCCTTTTTCATCATAGCCCTCAATGGGCTTCCAAATTTCACTTTGCAAATTCCACAAGAACAGTCTTAGCGAAAGGCTTTTTGAGGGGAAAGCTGTAACTCTGGTGACGAATTAACAGAACACAAAGCAGTTTCTCAGAAAGCTTCTTTTCAGTTTTTGTCTTAGGATATTTCCTTTTTCACCGTAGCCCTCTATGGGCTTCCAAATATCACTTTGCATATTCCAAAAGAACAGCCTTAGTGATTGGCTTCATGATAGGAAAGCTGTAACTCTGTGAGATTAATTAACGGAACACAAAGCAGTTTCTCAGAAAGGTTCTTTCCAGTTTTTAGCGGAAGATATTTCCTTTTTCACCATAGTCCACTATGGGCTTCAAAATATCACTTTGCAAATTCCACAAGAACAGTCTTAGTGAACGGCCTCTTGAGGGGAAATCTGTAACTCTCTGAGATGAATTAACAGAACACAAAGCAGTTTCTCAGAAATCTTCTTTCCAGTTTTTAACGAAAGATATTTCTTTTTTCACCAAAGTCCTCTATGGGATTACAAATATCAGTTTGCAAATTTCACAAGAACAGTCTTGGTGAAGGGCTTCTTGAGGGGAAAGCTGTAACACTGTGAGATGAACTAACACAACACAAAGCAGTTTCTCAGACAGCTTCTTTTCGGTTTTTATCTTAGGATATTTCCATTTTCAAAATAGCCCTCTATGGGCTTCCAAGTATCACTTTGCAAATTCCACAAGAACAGTCTTATAGAAAGGCTTCTTGAGGGGAAAGCTGTAACTCGGTGAGATGTATTAACAGAACACACGGCAGTTTCTCAGAAAGCTTCTTTCCAGTTTTTAACGGAAGTTATTTCCCTTTTCACCATAGCCCTCCATGGGCTTCCAAATATGACTTTGCAAATTCCAGAAGAACAGTCTTAGCGAAAGGCTTCTGAAGGGGAAATCTGTAACTCTGTGAGTTGAATTAACAGAACACAAAGCAGTTTCTCACAAATCTTCTTTCCAGTTTTTAACGGAAGTTAGTTCCTTTTTCACCATAGTCCTCTATGGGCTTCCAAATATGACTTTGCAAATTCCACAAGAACAGTCTTAGCGAAAGGCTTCTTGAGGGGGGAAGCTGTAACTCTGTGAGATGAATTAACAGAACACAAAGCAGTCTCTCAGAAAGCTTCTTTCCAGTATTTAACTGAAGATATTTCCTTTTTCACTATAGCCCTCTATGGGCTTCCAAATATCACTTTGGAAATCCCACAAGAACAGTCTTAGCGAAAGGCTTCTTGAGAGGAAAGCTGTACCTCGGTGATATGTACTAACAGAACACACCGCATTTTCTCAGAATGGTTCTTTCCAGTTTTTAACGGAAGATATTTCCTTTTTCACCTTAGCCCTCTATGGGCTTCCAAATATCACTTTGCAAATTTCACAAAACAGTCTTAATGAACGGCTTCTTGAGGGGAAAGCTGTAACTCTGTGAGTGAACTAACAAAACACAAAGCAGCTTTCCATACAGCTTCTTTTCGGTTTTTATCTTTGGATATTTCCATTTTCACCATAGCCTACTATGGGTATCGAAATGTCACTTTGGAAATGCCACAAAAACAGTCTTAGCGGAAGGATTCTTGAGGCAAAAGCAGTAACTCTTTGAGATGAATTAACAGAACACAAAGCAGTTTCTCAGAAAGCTTCTTTTCAGTTTTTAACTGAAGGTATTTCCTTTTTCAACATAGCCCTCTATGGGCTTCAAAATATCACTTTGCAAATTCCACAACAACAGCCTTAGCGAAAGGCTTCCTGAGGTAAAAGAGTAACTGTGAGTTGAATTAACAGAACACAAAGCAGTTTCTCAGAAAGCTTCTTTTCAGTTTTTATCTTAGGATGTTTCCTTTTTCACCATTGCCCTCTATGTGCCTCCAAATATCACTTTGCAATTCCACAAGAACAGTCTTAGTGAACGGCTTCCTGAGGGGAAAGCTGAAGCTCGGTGATATGTACTAACAGAACACACCGCATTTTCTCAGAATGGTTCTTTCCAGTTTTTAACGGAAGATATTTCCTTTTTCACCTTAGCCCTCTATGGGCTTCCAAATATCACTTTGCAAATTTCACAAAACAGTCTTAGTGAACGGCTTCTTGAGGGAAAAGCTGTAGCTCTGTGAGATGAACTAACAGAACACAAAGCAGTTTTTCAGACAGCTTCTTTTCGGTAAGTATCTTACGATATTTCCATTTTCACCATAGCCCTCTATGGGCTTCCACATATCACTTTGGAAATTCCTCAAAAACAGTCTTAGCGGAAGGCTTCTTGAGGGGAAAGCTGTAACTCTTTGAGATGAATTAACAGAACACAAAGCAGTTTCTCGGACAGCTTCTTTTCATTTTTTAACTGAAGTTATTTTCCTTTTTCACCATAGCCCTCTATGGGATTCCAAATATCACTATGCAAATTCCACAAGAACAGTGGAAGCGAAAGACTTCTGGAGGGGAAAACTCTAACTCTGTGAGATGAATTAACAGAACACAAAGCAGTTTCTCAGATACCTTCTTTCCAGTTTTTAACCAAAGATATTTCCTTTTTCACCATAGCCCTCTAGGGACGTCCAAATATCACTTTGCAAATCCCACAAGAACAGTCTTAGCGAAAGCCTCCTTGAGGGTAAAGCTGTAACTCTGTAAGATGAATTAACAGAACACAAAACATTTTCTCAGAAACCTACTTTTCAGTTTTTACCTTAGGATATTTCCTTTTTCACCATAGCCCTCTATGGGATTCCAATTATCACTTTGAAAATTCCACATGAACAGTCTTAGCGAAAGTCTTCTTCAGGGGAAAGCTGTAACTCTGTGAGAGGAACTAACTGAACACAAAGCAGTTTCTCAGAAAGCTTCTTTCCAGTTTTTAACTGAGGATATTTCCTTTTTCACCATAGCCCTTTTGGGCTTCCAAATATCACCTTGCAAATTCCACAAGAACAGTCTTAGCGAAAGGCTTCTTGAGGGGAAAGCTCTAACTCTGTGAGATGAATTAACAGAACACAAAGCATTTTCTCAGAAATCTTCTTTCCAGTTTTTAACGGAGGATATTTCCTTTCTCACCATAGTCCTCTATGGGCTTCCAAATATCACATTGCAAATCCCACAAGAACAGTCTTAGCGAAAGTCTTCTTGGGAGGAAAGCTGTAACTCAGTGAGACGTATTAACAGAAGACACGGCATTTTCTCAGAATGCTTCTTTCCAGTTTTTAACGGAAGATATTTCCTTTTTCACCATAGTCCTCTATGGGTTTCCAAATATCACTTTCCAAATTTCACAAAACAGTCTTAATGAATGGCTTCTTGAGGGAAAAGCTATAGCTCTGTGAGAGGAACTAACAGAACACAAAGCAGTTTTTCAGACAGCTTCTCTTCGGTAAGTATCTTAGGATATTTCCATTTTCACCATAGCCCTCTATGGGCTTCCACATATCACTTTGGAAATTCCTCAAAAACAGTCTTAGCGGAAGGCTTCTTGAGGGGAAAGCTGTAATTCTTGGAGATGAATTAACAGAACACAAAGCAGTTTCTCGGAAAGCTTCTTTTCATTTTTTAATTGAAGGTATTTCCATTTTCACCATAGCCCTCTATGGGATTCCAAATATCACTATGCAAATTCCACAAGAACAGTGGAAGCGAAAGACATCGGGAGGGGAAAACTGTAACGCTGTGAGATGAATTAACAGAACACAAAGCAGTTTCTCAGATATCTTCTTTCCAGTTTTTAACGAAAGATATTTCCTTTTTCACCATAGTCCTCTATGGGCTTCCAAATATCACTTTGCAAATCCCACAAGAACAGTCTTAGCGAAAGCTTTCTTGAGGGGAAAGCTGTAACTCGGTGAGATGCTTTAACAGAACACACGGCAGTTTCTCAAAAAGCTTCTTTCCAGTTTTTAACGGAAGATATGTCCTTTTTCACCATAGCCCTCTATGGGCTTCCAAATATCACTTTGCAAATTCCACAGGAACAGTTTTACCGAAAGTCTTCTTGAGAAGAAAGCTGTAAATCTGTGAGATGAATTAACAGAACACAAAGCAGTTTCACAGAAAGCTTCATTTCAGTTTTTATCTTTGGATGTTTTCTTCTTCATCATAGCCCTCTAGGTGCCTTCAAATTTCACTTTGAAAATTCCACAAGGAAAGTCTTAGTGAACGGCTTCTTGAGGGGAAAACTGTAACTCTGTGAGATGAATTTACAGAACAGAAAGCAGTTTCTCAGATAGCTTCTTTCCAGTTTCTAACGGAGGATATTTCCTTTTAAGCCATAGCCCTCTATGGGCTTCCAAATATCACTTTGCAAGTTTCACAAGAACAGTCTTAGCGAAAGGCTTCCTGAGGGGAAAGTTGTAACTCTGTGAGTTGAATTAACAGAACACAAAGCAGTTTCTCAAAAAGCTTCTTTTCAGTTTTTAACCGAAGATATTTCCTTTTTCAACATAACCCTGTATGGGCTTCCAAACATCACTTTGCAAATTCCACAAGAACAGTCTTAGCGAAAGGCTTTTAGAGGGAAATGTTGTAACTATGTGAGATGAATTAACAGAACACAAAGCAATTTCTCAGAAAGCTTCTTTTCAGTTTTTATCTTACGAGAGTTCCTTTTTCACCATAGACCTCTATGGGCTTCCAAATCTCACTTTGCAAATTCCACAAGAACAGTCTTAGCGAAAGAATTATTGAGTGGAAAGCTGTAACTCTTTGAGGTGAATTAACAGAACAAAAAGGAGTTTCTCAGAAAGCTTCTTTCCGCTTTTTAACAGAAGATATTTCCTTTTTCATCTTAGCGCTCTATGAGCTTCCAAATATCATTTTGCAAATCCCACAACAACAGTCTTAGCGAAAGGCTTCTTGAAGGGAAAGCTGTAACTGGGTGAGGTCTATTATCAGAACACATGGCAGTTTCTCAGAAAGCTTCTTTCCAGTTTTTAACTGAAGATATTTCCTTTTTCACCATATCCCTCTATGGGCTTCCAAATATCACTTTGCAAATTCGACAACAGCCTTAGCGAAAGGCTTTTAGAGGGAAATGTAACTCTGTGAGATGAATTAACAGAACACAAAGCAGTTTCTCAGAAAGCTTCTTTCCAGTTTTTAACGGAAAATAATTCCTTTTTCACCATAGCCCTCTAAGGGATTCTAAATATCACTTTCCAAATTTCAGAAGAACAGTCTTAGTGGACGGCCTCTTGAGGGGAAATCTGTAACTCTCTGAGATGAATTAACAGAACACAAAGCAGTTTCTCAGAAATCTTCTTTCCAGTTTTTAACGGAAGATATGTCCTTTTTCACCATAGCCCTCTATGGGCTTGCAAATATCACTTTGCAAATTCCACAAGAACAGTCTTACCGAAAGGCTTCTTGAGAAGAAAGCTGTAACTCTGTGAGATGAATTAACAGAAAACAAAGCAGTTTCTCAGAAAATTTCTTTCCAGTTTTTAATGGAAGATATGTCCTTTTTCACCATAGCCCTCTATGGGCTTCCAAATATCACTTTGCAAATTCCACAAGAACAGTCTTCGGGAAAGGCTTCTGGAGGGGAAACCTGTAACTCTGTGAGATGAATTAACAGAACACAAAGCAGTTTCTCAGAAAGCTTCTTTCCAGTTTTTAACTGAAGATATTTCCTTTTTCACCATAGCCCTCTAAGGGCTTCCAAATATCACATTGCAAATGCCACAAGAACAGTCTTAGCGAAAGGCTTCTAGAGGGGAAAGCTGTAACTCGGTTAGATGTATTAACAGAACACACGGCAGTATCTCAGAATGCTTCTTTCCAGTTTTTAACGGAAGATATTTCCTTTTTCACCATAGCCCTCTAAGGGCTTCCAAATATCACTTTGCAAATTCCAAAAGAGCAGTCTTAGCGAAAGACTTCTGGAGCGGAAAGCTGTAACTCTCTGAAATGAATTAACAGAACACAGAGCTGTTTCTCAGAAAGCTTCTTTCCAGTTTTCAACCGAAGATATTTTCTTTTTCCCATAGCCCTCTGTGGGCTTCCAAATATCACTTAGAAAATTCCACAAGAACAGTCTTAGCGAAAGGCTTCTTGAGGTGAAAGCTGTAACACGGTGAGATGTTTTAACAGAACACACATCAGTTTCTCAGAAAGCTTCTTTCCAATTTTTAACGCAAGTTATTTCCTTTCTCACCATAGCCCTCTACGGGCTTCTAAGATCACTTTGCAAATTCCACAAGAACAGTCTTAGCGAAAGGCTTCTGGGAGCAAAGCTGTAATTCTGTGAGATGAACTAACAAAACACGAAGCAGTTTCTCAGAAATCTTCTTTTCGGTTTTTAATGGAAGAAATGTCCTTTTTCATCATAGCCCTCAATGGGCTTCCAAATTTCACTTTGCAAATTCCACAAGAACAGTCTTAGCGAAAGGCTTTTTGAGGGGAAAGCTGTAACTCTGGTGACGAATTAACAGAACACAAAGCAGTTTCTCAGAAAGCTTCTTTTCAGTTTTTGTCTTAGGATATTTCCTTTTTCACCGTAGCCCTCTATGGGCTTCCAAATATCACTTTGCATATTCCAAAAGAACAGCCTTAGTGATTGGCTTCATGATAGGAAAGCTGTAACTCTGTGAGATTAATTAACGGAACACAAAGCAGTTTCTCAGAAAGGTTCTTTCCAGTTTTTAGCGGAAGATATTTCCTTTTTCACCATAGTCCACTATGGGCTTCAAAATATCACTTTGCAAATTCCACAAGAACAGTCTTAGTGAACGGCCTCTTGAGGGGAAATCTGTAACTCTCTGAGATGAATTAACAGAACACAAAGCAGTTTCTCAGAAATCTTCTTTCCAGTTTTTAACGAAAGATATTTCCTTTTTCACCAAAGTCCTCTATGGGATTACAAATATCAGTTTGCAAATTTCACAAGAACAGTCTTGGTGAAGGGCTTCTTGAGGGGAAAGCTGTAACACTGTGAGATGAACTAACACAACACAAAGCAGTTTCTCAGACAGCTTCTTTTCGGTTTTTATCTTAGGATATTTCCATTTTCAAAATAGCCCTCTATGGGCTTCCAAGTATCACTTTGCAAATTCCACAAGAACAGTCTTATAGAAAGGCTTCTTGAGGGGAAAGCTGTAACTCGGTGAGATGTATTAACAGAACACACGGCAGTTTCTCAGAAAGCTTCTTTCCAGTTTTTAACGGAAGTTATTTCCCTTTTCACCATAGCCCTCCATGGGCTTCCAAATATGACTTTGCAAATTCCAGAAGAACAGTCTTAGCGAAAGGCTTCTGAAGGGGAAATCTGTAACTCTGTGAGTTGAATTAACAGAACACAAAGCAGTTTCTCACAAATCTTCTTTCCAGTTTTTAACGGAAGTTAGTTCCTTTTTCACCATAGTCCTCTATGGGCTTCCAAATATGACTTTGCAAATTCCACAAGAACAGTCTTAGCGAAAGGCTTCTTGAGGGGGGAAGCTGTAACTCTGTGAGATGAATTAACAGAACACAAAGCAGTCTCTCAGAAAGCTTCTTTCCAGTATTTAACTGAAGATATTTCCTTTTTCACTATAGCCCTCTATGGGCTTCCAAATATCACTTTGGAAATCCCACAAGAACAGTCTTAGCGAAAGGCTTCTTGAGAGGAAAGCTGTACCTCGGTGATATGTACTAACAGAACACACCGCATTTTCTCAGAATGGTTCTTTCCAGTTTTTAACGGAAGATATTTCCTTTTTCACCTTAGCCCTCTATGGGCTTCCAAATATCACTTTGCAAATTTCACAAAACAGTCTTAATGAACGGCTTCTTGAGGGGAAAGCTGTAACTCTGTGAGTGAACTAACAAAACACAAAGCAGCTTTCCATACAGCTTCTTTTCGGTTTTTATCTTAGGATATTTCCATTTTCACCATAGCCTACTATGGGTATCGAAATGTCACTTTGGAAATGCCACAAAAACAGTCTTAGCGGAAGGATTCTTGAGGCAAAAGCAGTAACTCTTTGAGATGAATTAACAGAACACAAAGCAGTTTCTCAGAAAGCTTCTTTTCAGTTTTTAACTGAAGGTATTTCCTTTTTCAACATAGCCCTCTATGGGCTTCAAAATATCACTTTGCAAATTCCACAACAACAGCCTTAGCGAAAGGCTTCCTGAGGTAAAAGAGTAACTGTGAGTTGAATTAACAGAACACAAAGCAGTTTCTCAGAAAGCTTCTTTTCAGTTTTTATCTTAGGATGTTTCCTTTTTCACCATTGCCCTCTATGTGCCTCCAAATATCACTTTGCAATTCCACAAGAACAGTCTTAGTGAACGGCTTCCTGAGGGGAAAGCTGAAGCTCGGTGATATGTACTAACAGAACACACCGCATTTTCTCAGAATGGTTCTTTCCAGTTTTTAACGGAAGATATTTCCTTTTTCACCTTAGCCCTCTATGGGCTTCCAAATATCACTTTGCAAATTTCACAAAACAGTCTTAGTGAACGGCTTCTTGAGGGAAAAGCTGTAGCTCTGTGAGATGAACTAACAGAACACAAAGCAGTTTTTCAGACAGCTTCTTTTCGGTAAGTATCTTACGATATTTCCATTTTCACCATAGCCCTCTATGGGCTTCCACATATCACTTTGGAAATTCCTCAAAAACAGTCTTAGCGGAAGGCTTCTTGAGGGGAAAGCTGTAACTCTTTGAGATGAATTAACAGAACACAAAGCAGTTTCTCGGACAGCTTCTTTTCATTTTTTAACTGAAGTTATTTTCCTTTTTCACCATAGCCCTCTATGGGATTCCAAATATCACTATGCAAATTCCACAAGAACAGTGGAAGCGAAAGACTTCTGGAGGGGAAAACTCTAACTCTGTGAGATGAATTAACAGAACACAAAGCAGTTTCTCAGATACCTTCTTTCCAGTTTTTAACGAAAGATATTTCCTTTTTCACCATAGCCCTCTAGGGACGTCCAAATATCACTTTGCAAATCCCACAAGAACAGTCTTAGCGAAAGCCTCCTTGAGGGTAAAGCTGTAACTCTGTAAGATGAATTAACAGAACACAAAACATTTTCTCAGAAACCTACTTTTCAGTTTTTACCTTAGGATATTTCCTTTTTCACCATAGCCCTCTATGGGATTCCAATTATCACTTTGAAAATTCCACATGAACAGTCTTAGCGAAAGTCTTCTTCAGGGGAAAGCTGTAACTCTGTGAGAGGAACTAACTGAACACAAAGCAGTTTCTCAGAAAGCTTCTTTCCAGTTTTTAACTGAGGATATTTCCTTTTTCACCATAGCCCTTTTGGGCTTCCAAATATCACTTTGCAAATTCCACAAGAACAGTCTTAGCGAAAGGCTTCTTGAGGGGAAAGCTCTAACTCTGTGAGATGAATTAACAGAACACAAAGCATTTTCTCAGAAATCTTCTTTCCAGTTTTTAACGGAGGATATTTCCTTTCTCACCATAGTCCTCTATGGGCTTCCAAATATCACATTGCAAATCCCACAAGAACAGTCTTAGCGAAAGTCTTCTTGGGAGGAAAGCTGTAACTCAGTGAGACGTATTAACAGAAGACACGGCATTTTCTCAGAATGCTTCTTTCCAGTTTTTAACGGAAGATATTTCCTTTTACACCATAGTCCTCTATGGGTTTCCAAATATCACTTTCCAAATTTCACAAAACAGTCTTAATGAATGGCTTCTTGAGGGAAAAGCTATAGCTCTGTGAGATGAACTAACAGAACACAAAGCAGTTTTTCAGACAGCTTCTCTTCGGTAAGTATCTTAGGATATTTCCATTTTCACCATAGCCCTCTATGGGCTTCCACATATCACTTTGGAAATTCCTCAAAAACAGTCTTAGCGGAAGGCTTCTTGAGGGGAAAGCTGTAACTCTTTGAGATGAATTAACAGAACACAAAGCAGTTTCTCGGAAAGCTTCTTTTCATTTTTTAATTGAAGGTATTTCCATTTTCACCATAGCCCTCTATGGGATTCCAAATATCACTATGCAAATTCCACAAGAACAGTGGAAGCGAAAGACATCGGGAGAGGAAAACTGTAACGCTGTGAGATGAATTAACAGAACACAAAGCAGTTTCTCAGATATCTTCTTTCCAGTTTTTAACGAAAGATATTTCCTTTTTCACCATAGTCCTCTATGGGCTTCCAAATATCACTTTGCAAATCCCACAAGAACAGTCTTAGCGAAAGCTTTCTTGAGGGGAAAGCTGTAACTCGGTGAGATGCTTTAACAGAACACACGGCAGTTTCTCAAAAAGCTTCTTCTTTCCAGTTTTTAACGGAAGATATGTCCTTTTTCACCATAGCCCTCTATGGGCTTCCAAATATCACTTTGCAAATTCCACAGGAACAGTTTTACCGAAAGTCTTCTTGAGAAGAAAGCTGTAAATCTGTGAGATGAATTAACAGAACACAAAGCAGTTTCACAGAAAGCTTCATTTCAGTTTTTATCTTTGGATGTTTTCTTCTTCATCATAGCCCTCTAGGTGCCTTCAAATTTCACTTTGAAAATTCCACAAGGAAAGTCTTAGTGAACGGCTTCTTGAGGGGAAAACTGTAACTCTGTGAGATGAATTTACAGAACAGAAAGCAGTTTCTCAGATAGCTTCTTTCCAGTTTCTAACGGAGGATATTTCCTTTTAAGCCATAGCCCTCTATGGGCTTCCAAATATCACTTTGCAAGTTTCACAAGAACAGTCTTAGCGAAAGGCTTCCTGAGGGGAAAGTTGTAACTCTGTGAGATGAATTAACAGAACACAAAGCAGTTTCTCAAAAAGCTTCTTTTCAGTTTTTAACCGAAGATATTTCCTTTTTCAACATAACCCTGTATGGGCTTCCAAACATCACTTTGCAAATTCCACAAGAACAGTCTTAGCGAAAGGCTTTTAGAGGGAAATGTTGTAACTATGTGAGATGAATTAACAGAACACAAAGCAATTTCTCAGAAAGCTTCTTTTCAGTTTTTATCTTACGAGAGTTCCTTTTTCACCATAGACCTCTATGGGCTTCCAAATCTCACTTTGCAAATTCCACAAGAACAGTCTTAGCGAAAGAATTATTGAGTGGAAAGCTGTAACTCTTTGAGGTGAATTAACAGAA
Source organism: Chlorocebus sabaeus (assembly GCF_047675955.1). NCBI lineage: Eukaryota > Metazoa > Chordata > Mammalia > Primates > Cercopithecidae > Chlorocebus > Chlorocebus sabaeus. The sequence continues at coordinate 853,920 of NW_027326758.1, read as the reverse complement.
CAAAAAGGAGTTTCTCAGAAAGTTTCTTTCCGCTTTTTAACAGAAGATATTTCCTTTTTCATCTTAGCGCTCTATGAGCTTCCAAATATCATTTTGCAAATCCCACAACAACAGTCTTAGCGAAAGGCTTCTTGAAGGGAAAGCTGTAACTGGGTGAGGTCTATTATCAGAACACATGGCAGTTTCTCAGAAAGCTTCTTTCCAGTTTTTAACTGAAGATATTTCCTTTTTCACCATATCCCTCTATGGGCTTCCAAATATCACTTTGCAAATTCGACAACAGCCTTAGCGAAAGGCTTTTAGAGGGAAATGTAACTCTGTGAGATGAATTAACAGAACACAAAGCAGTTTCTCAGAAAGCTTCTTTCCAGTTTTTAACGGAAAATAATTCCTTTTTCACCATAGCCCTCTATGGGATTCTAAATATCACTTTCCAAATTTCAGAAGAACAGTCTTAGTGGACGGCCTCTTGAGGGGAAATCTGTAACTCTCTGAGATGAATTAACAGAACACAAAGCAGTTTCTCAGAAATCTTCTTTCCAGTTTTTAACGGAAGATATGTCCTTTTTCACCATAGCCCTCTATGGGCTTGCAAATATCACTTTGCAAATTCCACAAGAACAGTCTTACCGAAAGGCTTCTTGAGAAGAAAGCTGTAACTCTGTGAGATGAATTAACAGAAAACAAAGCAGTTTCTCAGAAAATTTCTTTCCAGTTTTTAATGGAAGATATGTCCTTTTTCACCATAGCCCTCTATGGGCTTCCAAATATCACTTTGCAAATTCCACAAGAACAGTCTTCGGGAAAGGCTTCTGGAGGGGAAACCTGTAACTCTGTGAGATGAATTAACAGAACACAAAGCAGTTTCTCAGAAAGCTTCTTTCCAGTTTTTAACTGAAGATATTTCCTTTTTCACCATAGCCCTCTAAGGGCTTCCAAATATCACATTGCAAATGCCACAAGAACAGTCTTAGCGAAAGGCTTCTAGAGGGGAAAGCTGTAACTCGGTTAGATGTATTAACAGAACACACGGCAGTATCTCAGAATGCTTCTTTCCAGTTTTTAACGGAAGATATTTCCTTTTTCACCATAGCCCTCTAAGGGCTTCCAAATATCACTTTGCAAATTCCAAAAGAGCAGTCTTAGCGAAAGACTTCTGGAGCGGAAAGCTGTAACTCTCTGAAATGAATTAACAGAACACAGAGCTGTTTCTCAGAAAGCTTCTTTCCAGTTTTCAACCGAAGATATTTTCTTTTTCCCATAGCCCTCTGTGGGCTTCCAAATATCACTTAGAAAATTCCACAAGAACAGTCTTAGCGAAAGGCTTCTTGAGGTGAAAGCTGTAACACGGTGAGATGTTTTAACAGAACACACATCAGTTTCTCAGAAAGCTTCTTTCCAATTTTTAACGCAAGTTATTTCCTTTCTCACCATAGCCCTCTACGGGCTTCTAAGATCACTTTGCAAATTCCACAAGAACAGTCTTAGCGAAAGGCTTCTGGGAGCAAAGCTGTAATTCTGTGAGATGAACTAACAAAACACGAAGCAGTTTCTCAGAAATCTTCTTTTCGGTTTTTAATGGAAGAAATGTCCTTTTTCATCATAGCCCTCAATGGGCTTCCAAATTTCACTTTGCAAATTCCACAAGAACAGTCTTAGCGAAAGGCTTTTTGAGGGGAAAGCTGTAACTCTGGTGACGAATTAACAGAACACAAAGCAGTTTCTCAGAAAGCTTCTTTTCAGTTTTTGTCTTAGGATATTTCCTTTTTCACCGTAGCCCTCTATGGGCTTCCAAATATCACTTTGCATATTCCAAAAGAACAGCCTTAGTGATTGGCTTCATGATAGGAAAGCTGTAACTCTGTGAGATTAATTAACGGAACACAAAGCAGTTTCTCAGAAAGGTTCTTTCCAGTTTTTAGCGGAAGATATTTCCTTTTTCACCATAGTCCACTATGGGCTTCAAAATATCACTTTGCAAATTCCACAAGAACAGTCTTAGTGAACGGCCTCTTGAGGGGAAATCTGTAACTCTCTGAGATGAATTAACAGAACACAAAGCAGTTTCTCAGAAATCTTCTTTCCAGTTTTTAACGAAAGATATTTCCTTTTTCACCAAAGTCCTCTATGGGATTACAAATATCAGTTTGCAAATTTCACAAGAACAGTCTTGGTGAAGGGCTTCTTGAGGGGAAAGCTGTAACACTGTGAGATGAACTAACACAACACAAAGCAGTTTCTCAGACAGCTTCTTTTCGGTTTTTATCTTAGGATATTTCCATTTTCAAAATAGCCCTCTATGGGCTTCCAAGTATCACTTTGCAAATTCCACAAGAACAGTCTTATAGAAAGGCTTCTTGAGGGGAAAGCTGTAACTCGGTGAGATGTATTAACAGAACACACGGCAGTTTCTCAGAAAGCTTCTTTCCAGTTTTTAACGGAAGTTATTTCCCTTTTCACCATAGCCCTCCATGGGCTTCCAAATATGACTTTGCAAATTCCAGAAGAACAGTCTTAGCGAAAGGCTTCTGAAGGGGAAATCTGTAACTCTGTGAGTTGAATTAACAGAACACAAAGCAGTTTCTCACAAATCTTCTTTCCAGTTTTTAACGGAAGTTAGTTCCTTTTTCACCATAGTCCTCTATGGGCTTCCAAATATGACTTTGCAAATTCCACAAGAACAGTCTTAGCGAAAGGCTTCTTGAGGGGGGAAGCTGTAACTCTGTGAGATGAATTAACAGAACACAAAGCAGTCTCTCAGAAAGCTTCTTTCCAGTATTTAACTGAAGATATTTCCTTTTTCACTATAGCCCTCTATGGGCTTCCAAATATCACTTTGGAAATCCCACAAGAACAGTCTTAGCGAAAGGCTTCTTGAGAGGAAAGCTGTACCTCGGTGATATGTACTAACAGAACACACCGCATTTTCTCAGAATGGTTCTTTCCAGTTTTTAACGGAAGATATTTCCTTTTTCACCTTAGCCCTCTATGGGCTTCCAAATATCACTTTGCAAATTTCACAAAACAGTCTTAATGAACGGCTTCTTGAGGGGAAAGCTGTAACTCTGTGAGTGAACTAACAAAACACAAAGCAGCTTTCCATACAGCTTCTTTTCGGTTTTTATCTTAGGATATTTCCATTTTCACCATAGCCTACTATGGGTATCGAAATGTCACTTTGGAAATGCCACAAAAAGAGTCTTAGCGGAAGGATTCTTGAGGCAAAAGCAGTAACTCTTTGAGATGAATTAACAGAACACAAAGCAGTTTCTCAGAAAGCTTCTTTTCAGTTTTTAACTGAAGGTATTTCCTTTTTCAACATAGCCCTCTATGGGCTTCAAAATATCACTTTGTAAATTCCACAACAACAGCCTTAGCGAAAGGCTTCCTGAGGTAAAAGAGTAACTGTGAGTTGAATTAACAGAACACAAAGCAGTTTCTCAGAAAGCTTCTTTTCAGTTTTTATCTTAGGATGTTTCCTTTTTCACCATTGCCCTCTATGTGCCTCCAAATATCACTTTGCAATTCCACAAGAACAGTCTTAGTGAACGGCTTCCTGAGGGGAAAGCTGAAGCTCGGTGATATGTACTAACAGAACACACCGCATTTTCTCAGAATGGTTCTTTCCAGTTTTTAACGGAAGATATTTCCTTTTTCACCTTAGCCCTCTATGGGCTTCCAAATATCACTTTGCAAATTTCACAAAACAGTCTTAGTGAACGGCTTCTTGAGGGAAAAGCTGTAGCTCTGTGAGATGAACTAACAGAACACAAAGCAGTTTTTCAGACAGCTTCTTTTCGGTAAGTATCTTACGATATTTCCATTTTCACCATAGCCCTCTATGGGCTTCCACATATCACTTTGGAAATTCCTCAAAAACAGTCTTAGCGGAAGGCTTCTTGAGGGGAAAGCTGTAACTCTTTGAGATGAATTAACAGAGCACAAAGCAGTTTCTCGGACAGCTTCTTTTCATTTTTTAACTGAAGTTATTTTCCTTTTTCACCATAGCCCTCTATGGGATTCCAAATATCACTATGCAAATTCCACAAGAACAGTGGAAGCGAAAGACTTCTGGAGGGGAAAACTCTAACTCTGTGAGATGAATTAACAGAACACAAAGCAGTTTCTCAGATACCTTCTTTCCAGTTTTTAACGAAAGATATTTCCTTTTTCACCATAGCCCTCTAGGGACGTCCAAATATCACTTTGCAAATCCCACAAGAACAGTCTTAGCGAAAGCCTCCTTGAGGGTAAAGCTGTAACTCTGTAAGATGAATTAACAGAACACAAAACATTTTCTCAGAAACCTACTTTTCAGTTTTTACCTTAGGATATTTCCTTTTTCACCATAGCCCTCTATGGGATTCCAATTATCACTTTGAAAATTCCACATGAACAGTCTTAGCGAAAGTCTTCTTCAGGGGAAAGCTGTAACTCTGTGAGAGGAACTAACTGAACACAAAGCACTTTCTCAGAAAGCTTCTTTCCAGTTTTTAACTGAGGATATTTCCTTTTTCACCATAGCCCTTTTGGGCTTCCAAATATCACCTTGCAAATTCCACAAGAACAGTCTTAGCGAAAGGCTTCTTGAGGGGAAAGCTCTAACTCTGTGAGATGAATTAACAGAACACAAAGCATTTTCTCAGAAATCTTCTTTCCAGTTTTTAACGGAGGATATTTCCTTTCTCACCATAGTCCTCTATGGGCTTCCAAATATCACATTGCAAATCCCACAAGAACAGTCTTAGCGAAAGTCTTCTTGGGAGGAAAGCTGTAACTCAGTGAGACGTATTAACAGAAGACACGGCATTTTCTCAGAATGCTTCTTTCCAGTTTTTAACGGAAGATATTTCCTTTTACACCATAGTCCTCTATGGGTTTCCAAATATCACTTTCCAAATTTCACAAAACAGTCTTAATGAATGGCTTCTTGAGGGAAAAGCTATAGCTCTGTGAGAGGAACTAACAGAACACAAAGCAGTTTTTCAGACAGCTTCTCTTCGGTAAGTATCTTAGGATATTTCCATTTTCACCATAGCCCTCTATGGGCTTCCACATATCACTTTGGAAATTCCTCAAAAACAGTCTTAGCGGAAGGCTTCTTGAGGGGAAAGCTGTAATTCTTGGAGATGAATTAACAGAACACAAAGCAGTTTCTCGGAAAGCTTCTTTTCATTTTTTAATTGAAGGTATTTCCATTTTCACCATAGCCCTCTATGGGATTCCAAATATCACTATGCAAATTCCACAAGAACAGTGGAAGCGAAAGACATCGGGAGAGGAAAACTGTAACGCTGTGAGATGAATTAACAGAACACAAAGCAGTTTCTCAGATATCTTCTTTCCAGTTTTTAACGAAAGATATTTCCTTTTTCACCATAGTCCTCTATGGGCTTCCAAATATCACTTTGCAAATCCCACAAGAACAGTCTTAGCGAAAGCTTTCTTGAGGGGAAAGCTGTAACTCGGTGAGATGCTTTAACAGAACACACGGCAGTTTCTCAAAAAGCTTCTTTCCAGTTTTTAACGGAAGATATGTCCTTTTTCACCATAGCCCTCTATGGGCTTCCAAATATCACTTTGCAAATTCCACAGGAACAGTTTTACCGAAAGTCTTCTTGAGAAGAAAGCTGTAAATCTGTGAGATGAATTAACAGAACACAAAGCAGTTTCACAGAAAGCTTCATTTCAGTTTTTATCTTTGGATGTTTTCTTCTTCATCATAGCCCTCTAGGTGCCTTCAAATTTCACTTTGAAAATTCCACAAGGAAAGTCTTAGTGAACGGCTTCTTGAGGGGAAAACTGTAACTCTGTGAGATGAATTTACAGAACAGAAAGCAGTTTCTCAGATAGCTTCTTTCCAGTTTCTAACGGAGGATATTTCCTTTTAAGCCATAGCCCTCTATGGGCTTCCAAATATCACTTTGCAAGTTTCACAAGAACAGTCTTAGCGAAAGGCTTCCTGAGGGGAAAGTTGTAACTCTGTGAGATGAATTAACAGAACACAAAGCAGTTTCTCAAAAAGCTTCTTTTCAGTTTTTAACCGAAGATATTTCCTTTTTCAACATAACCCTGTATGGGCTTCCAAACATCACTTTGCAAATTCCACAAGAACAGTCTTAGCGAAAGGCTTTTAGAGGGAAATGTTGTAACTATGTGAGATGAATTAACAGAACACAAAGCAATTTCTCAGAAAGCTTCTTTTCAGTTTTTATCTTACGAGAGTTCCTTTTTCACCATAGACCTCTATGGGCTTCCAAATCTCACTTTGCAAATTCCACAAGAACAGTCTTAGCGAAAGAATTATTGAGTGGAAAGCTGTAACTCTTTGAGGTGAATTAACAGAACAAAAAGGAGTTTCTCAGAAAGCTTCTTTCCGCTTTTTAACAGAAGATATTTCCTTTTTCATCTTAGCGCTCTATGAGCTTCCAAATATCATTTTGCAAATCCCACAACAACAGTCTTAGCGAAAGGCTTCTTGAAGGGAAAGCTGTAACTGGGTGAGGTCTATTATCAGAACACATGGCAGTTTCTCAGAAAGCTTCTTTCCAGTTTTTAACTGAAGATATTTCCTTTTTCACCATATCCCTCTATGGGCTTCCAAATATCACTTTGCAAATTCGACAACAGCCATAGCGAAAGGCTTTTAGAGGGAAATGTAACTCTGTGAGATGAATTAACAGAACACAAAGCAGTTTCTCAGAAAGCTTCTTTCCAGTTTTTAACGGAAAATAATTCCTTTTTCACCATAGCCCTCTATGGGATTCTAAATATCACTTTCCAAATTTCAGAAGAACAGTCTTAGTGGACGGCCTCTTGAGGGGAAATCTGTAACTCTCTGAGATGAATTAACAGAACACAAAGCAGTTTCTCAGAAATCTTCTTTCCAGTTTTTAACGGAAGATATGTCCTTTTTCACCATAGCCCTCTATGGGCTTGCAAATATCACTTTGCAAATTCCACAAGAACAGTCTTACCGAAAGGCTTCTTGAGAAGAAAGCTGTAACTCTGTGAGATGAATTAACAGAAAACAAAGCAGTTTCTCAGAAAATTTCTTTCCAGTTTTTAATGGAAGATATGTCCTTTTTCACCATAGCCCTCTATGGGCTTCCAAATATCACTTTGCAAATTCCACAAGAACAGTCTTCGGGAAAGGCTTCTGGAGGGGAAACCTGTAACTCTGTGAGATGAATTAACAGAACACAAAGCAGTTTCTCAGAAAGCTTCTTTCCAGTTTTTAACTGAAGATATTTCCTTTTTCACTATAGCCCTCTAAGGGCTTCCAAATATCACATTGCAAATGCCACAAGAACAGTCTTAGCGAAAGGCTTCTAGAGGGGAAAGCTGTAACTCGGTTAGATGTATTAACAGAACACACGGCAGTATCTCAGAATGCTTCTTTCCAGTTTTTAACGGAAGATATTTCCTTTTTCACCATAGCCCTCTAAGGGCTTCCAAATATCACTTTGCAAATTCCAAAAGAGCAGTCTTAGCGAAAGACTTCTGGAGCGGAAAGCTGTAACTCTCTGAAATGAATTAACAGAACACAGAGCTGTTTCTCAGAAAGCTTCTTTCCAGTTTTCAACCGAAGATATTTTCTTTTTCCCATAGCCCTCTGTGGGCTTCCAAATATCACTTAGAAAATTCCACAAGAACAGTCTTAGCGAAAGGCTTCTTGAGGTGAAAGCTGTAACACGGTGAGATGTTTTAACAGAACACACATCAGTTTCTCAGAAAGCTTCTTTCCAATTTTTAACGCAAGTTATTTCCTTTCTCACCATAGCCCTCTACGGGCTTCTAAGATCACTTTGCAAATTCCACAAGAACAGTCTTAGCGAAAGGCTTCTGGGAGCAAAGCTGTAATTCTGTGAGATGAACTAACAAAACACGAAGCAGTTTCTCAGAAATCTTCTTTTCGGTTTTTAATGGAAGAAATGTCCTTTTTCATCATAGCCCTCAATGGGCTTCCAAATTTCACTTTGCAAATTCCACAAGAACAGTCTTAGCGAAAGGCTTTTTGAGGGGAAATCTGTAACTCTGGTGACGAATTAACAGAACACAAAGCAGTTTCTCAGAAAGCTTCTTTTCAGTTTTTGTCTTAGGATATTTCCTTTTTCACCGTAGCCCTCTATGGGCTTCCAAATATCACTTTGCATATTCCAAAAGAACAGCCTTAGTGATCGGCTTCATGATAGGAAAGCTGTAACTCTGTGAGATTAATTAACGGAACACAAAGCAGTTTCTCAGAAAGGTTCTTTCCAGTTTTTAGCGGAAGATATTTCCTTTTTCACCATAGTCCACTATGGGCTTCAAAATATCACTTTGCAAATTCCACAAGAACAGTCTTAGTGAACGGCCTCTTGAGGGGAAATCCGTAACTCTCTGAGATGAATTAACAGAACACAAAGCAGTTTCTCAGAAATCTTCTTTCCAGTTTTTAACGAAAGATATTTCCTTTTTCACCAAAGTCCTCTATGGGATTACAAATATCAGTTTGCAAATTTCACAAGAACAGTCTTGGTGAAGGGCTTCTTGAGGGGAAAGCTGTAACACTGTGAGATGAACTAACACAACACAAAGCAGTTTCTCAGACAGCTTCTTTTCGGTTTTTATCTTAGGATATTTCCATTTTCAAAATAGCCCTCTATGGGCTTCCAAGTATCACTTTGCAAATTCCACAAGAACAGTCTTATAGAAAGGCTTCTTGAGGGGAAAGCTGTAACTCGGTGAGATGTATTAACAGAACACACGGCAGTTTCTCAGAAAGCTTCTTTCCAGTTTTTAACGGAAGTTATTTCCCTTTTCACCATAGCCCTCCATGGGCTTCCAAATATGACTTTGCAAATTCCAGAAGAACAGTCTTAGCGAAAGGCTTCTGAAGGGGAAATCTGTAACTCTGTGAGTTGAATTAACAGAACACAAAGCAGTTTCTCACAAATCTTCTTTCCAGTTTTTAACGGAAGTTAGTTCCTTTTTCACCATAGTCCTCTATGGGCTTCCAAATATGACTTTGCAAATTCCACAAGAACAGTCTTAGCGAAAGGCTTCTTGAGGGGGGAAGCTGTAACTCTGTGAGATGAATTAACAGAACACAAAGCAGTCTCTCAGAAAGCTTCTTTCCAGTATTTAACTGAAGATATTTCCTTTTTCACTATAGCCCTCTATGGGCTTCCAAATATCACTTTGGAAATCCCACAAGAACAGTCTTAGCGAAAGGCTTCTTGAGAGGAAAGCTGTACCTCGGTGATATGTACTAACAGAACACAGCGCATTTTCTCCGAATGGTTCTTTCCAGTTTTTAACGGAAGATATTTCCTTTTTCACCTTAGCCCTCTATGGGCTTCCAAATATCACTTTGCAAATTTCACAAAACAGTCTTAATGAACGGCTTCTTGAGGGGAAAGCTGTAACTCTGTGAGTGAACTAACAAAACACAAAGCAGCTTTCCATACAGCTTCTTTTCGGTTTTTATCTTAGGATATTTCCATTTTCACCATAGCCTACTATGGGTATCGAAATGTCACTTTGGAAATGCCACAAAAAGAGTCTTAGCGGAAGGATTCTTGAGGCAAAAGCAGTAACTCTTTGAGATGAATTAACAGAACACAAAGCAGTTTCTCAGAAAGCTTCTTTTCAGTTTTTAACTGAAGGTATTTCCTTTTTCAACATAGCCCTCTATGGGCTTCAAAATATCACTTTGTAAATTCCACAACAACAGCCTTAGCGAAAGGCTTCCTGAGGTAAAAGAGTAACTGTGAGTTGAATTAACAGAACACAAAGCAGTTTCTCAGAAAGCTTCTTTTCAGTTTTTATCTTAGGATGTTTCCTTTTTCACCATTGCCCTCTATGTGCCTCCAAATATCACTTTGCAATTCCACAAGAACAGTCTTAGTGAACGGCTTCCTGAGGGGAAAGCTGAAGCTCGGTGATATGTACTAACAGAACACACCGCATTTTCTCAGAATGGTTCTTTCCAGTTTTTAACGGAAGATATTTCCTTTTTCACCTTAGCCCTCTATGGGCTTCCAAATATCACTTTGCAAATTTCACAAAACAGTCTTAGTGAACGGCTTCTTGAGGGAAAAGCTGTAGCTCTGTGAGATGAACTAACAGAACGCAAAGCAGTTTTTCAGACAGCTTCTTTTCGGTAAGTATCTTACGATATTTCCATTTTCACCATAGCCCTCTATGGGCTTCCACATATCACTTTGGAAATTCCTCAAAAACAGTCTTAGCGGAAGGCTTCTTGAGGGGAAAGCTGTAACTCTTTGAGATGAATTAACAGAGCACAAAGCAGTTTCTCGGACAGCTTCTTTTCATTTTTTAACTGAAGTTATTTTCCTTTTTCACCATAGCCCTCTATGGGATTCCAAATATCACTATGCAAATTCCACAAGAACAGTGGAAGCGAAAGACTTCTGGAGGGGAAAACTCTAACTCTGTGAGATGAATTAACAGAACACAAAGCAGTTTCTCAGATACCTTCTTTCCAGTTTTTAACGAAAGATATTTCCTTTTTCACCATAGCCCTCTAGGGACGTCCAAATATCACTTTGCAAATCCCACAAGAACAGTCTTAGCGAAAGCCTCCTTGAGGGTAAAGCTGTAACTCTGTAAGATGAATTAACAGAACACAAAACATTTTCTCAGAAACCTACTTTTCAGTTTTTACCTTAGGATATTTCCTTTTTCACCATAGCCCTCTATGGGATTCCAATTATCACTTTGAAAATTCCACATGAACAGTCTTAGCGAAAGTCTTCTTCAGGGGAAAGCTGTAACTCTGTGAGAGGAACTAACTGAACACAAAGCAGTTTCTCAGAAAGCTTCTTTCCAGTTTTTAACTGAGGATATTTCCTTTTTCACCATAGCCCTTTTGGGCTTCCAAATATCACTTTGCAAATTCCACAAGAACAGTCTTAGCGAAAGGCTTCTTGAGGGGAAAGCTCTAACTCTGTGAGATGAATTAACAGAACACAAAGCATTTTCTCAGAAATCTTCTTTCCAGTTTTTAACGGAGGATATTTCCTTTCTCACCATAGTCCTCTATGGGCTTCCAAATATCACATTGCAAATCCCACAAGAACAGTCTTAGCGAAAGTCTTCTTGGGAGGAAAGCTGTAACTCAGTGAGACGTATTAACAGAAGACACGGCATTTTCTCAGAATGCTTCTTTCCAGTTTTTAACGGAAGATATTTCCTTTTACACCATAGTCCTCTATGGGTTTCCAAATATCACTTTCCAAATTTCACAAAACAGTCTTAATGAATGGCTTCTTGAGGGAAAAGCTATAGCTCTGTGAGATGAACTAACAGAACACAAAGCAGTTTTTCAGACAGCTTCTCTTCGGTAAGTATCTTAGGATATTTCCATTTTCACCATAGCCCTCTATGGGCTTCCACATATCACTTTGGAAATTCCTCAAAAACAGTCTTAGCGGAAGGCTTCTTGAGGGGAAAGCTGTAATTCTTGGAGATGAATTAACAGAACACAAAGCAGTTTCTCGGAAAGCTTCTTTTCATTTTTTAATTGAAGGTATTTCCATTTTCACCATAGCCCTCTATGGGATTCCAAATATCACTATGCAAATTCCACAAGAACAGTGGAAGCGAAAGACATCGGGAGGGGAAAACTGTAACGCTGTGAGATGAATTAACAGAACACAAAGCAGTTTCTCAGATATCTTCTTTCCAGTTTTTAACGAAAGATATTTCCTTTTTCACCATAGTCCTCTATGGGCTTCCAAATATCACTTTGCAAATCCCACAAGAACAGTCTTAGCGAAAGCTTTCTTGAGGGGAAAGCTGTAACTCGGTGAGATGCTTTAACAGAACACACGGCAGTTTCTCAAAAAGCTTCTTTCCAGTTTTTAACGGAAGATATGTCCTTTTTCACCATAGCCCTCTATGGGCTTCCAAATATCACTTTGCAAATTCCACAGGAACAGTTTTACCGAAAGTCTTCTTGAGAAGAAAGCTGTAAATCTGTGAGATGAATTAACAGAACACAAAGCAGTTTCACAGAAAGCTTCATTTCAGTTTTTATCTTTGGATGTTTTCTTCTTCATCATAGCCCTCTAGGTGCCTTCAAATTTCACTTTGAAAATTCCACAAGGAAAGTCTTAGTGAACGGCTTCTTGAGGGGAAAACTGTAACTCTGTGAGATGAATTTACAGAACAGAAAGCAGTTTCTCAGATAGCTTCTTTCCAGTTTCTAACGGAGGATATTTCCTTTTAAGCCATAGCCCTCTATGGGCTTCCAAATATCACTTTGCAAGTTTCACAAGAACAGTCTTAGCGAAAGGCTTCCTGAGGGGAAAGTTGTAACTCTGTGAGATGAATTAACAGAACACAAAGCAGTTTCTCAAAAAGCTTCTTTTCAGTTTTTAACCGAAGATATTTCCTTTTTCAACATAACCCTGTATGGGCTTCCAAATATCACTTTGCAAATTCCACAAGAACAGTCTTAGCGAAAGGCTTTTAGAGGGAAATGTTGTAACTATGTGAGATGAATTAACAGAACACAAAGCAATTTCTCAGAAAGCTTCTTTTCAGTTTTTATCTTACGAGAGTTCCTTTTTCACCATAGACCTCTATGGGCTTCCAAATCTCACTTTGCAAATTCCACAAGAACAGTCTTAGCGAAAGAATTATTGAGTGGAAAGCTGTAACTCTTTGAGGTGAATTAACAGAACAAAAAGGAGTTTCTCAGAAAGCTTCTTTCCGCTTTTTAACAGAAGATATTTCCTTTTTCATCTTAGCGCTCTATGAGCTTCCAAATATCATTTTGCAAATCCCACAACAACAGTCTTAGCGAAAGGCTTCTTGAAGGGAAAGCTGTAACTGGGTGAGGTCTATTATCAGAACACATGGCAGTTTCTCAGAAAGCTTCTTTCCAGTTTTTAACTGAAGATATTTCCTTTTTCACCATATCCCTCTATGGGCTTCCAAATATCACTTTGCAAATTCGACAACAGCCTTAGCGAAAGGCTTTTAGAGGGAAATGTAACTCTGTGAGATGAATTAACAGAACACAAAGCAGTTTCTCAGAAAGCTTCTTTCCAGTTTTTAACGGAAAATAATTCCTTTTTCACCATAGCCCTCTATGGGATTCTAAATATCACTTTCCAAATTTCAGAAGAACAGTCTTAGTGGACGGCCTCTTGAGGGGAAATCTGTAACTCTCTGAGATGAATTAACAGAACACAAAGCAGTTTCTCAGAAATCTTCTTTCCAGTTTTTAACGGAAGATATGTCCTTTTTCACCATAGCCCTCTATGGGCTTGCAAATATCACTTTGCAAATTCCACAAGAACAGTCTTACCGAAAGGCTTCTTGAGAAGAAAGCTGTAACTCTGTGAGATGAATTAACAGAAAACAAAGCAGTTTCTCAGAAAATTTCTTTCCAGTTTTTAATGGAAGATATGTCCTTTTTCACCATAGCCCTCTATGGGCTTCCAAATATCACTTTGCAAATTCCACAAGAACAGTCTTCGGGAAAGGCTTCTGGAGGGGAAACCTGTAACTCTGTGAGATGAATTAACAGAACACAAAGCAGTTTCTCAGAAAGCTTCTTTCCAGTTTTTAACTGAAGATATTTCCTTTTTCACCATAGCCCTCTAAGGGCTTCCAAATATCACATTGCAAATGCCACAAGAACAGTCTTAGCGAAAGGCTTCTAGAGGGGAAAGCTGTAACTCGGTTAGATGTATTAACAGAACACACGGCAGTATCTCAGAATGCTTCTTTCCAGTTTTTAACGGAAGATATTTCCTTTTTCACCATAGCCCTCTAAGGGCTTCCAAATATCACTTTGCAAATTCCAAAAGAGCAGTCTTAGCGAAAGACTTCTGGAGCGGAAAGCTGTAACTCTCTGAAATGAATTAACAGAACACAGAGCTGTTTCTCAGAAAGCTTCTTTCCAGTTTTCAACCGAAGATATTTTCTTTTTCCCATAGCCCTCTGTGGGCTTCCAAATATCACTTAGAAAATTCCACAAGAACAGTCTTAGCGAAAGGCTTCTTGAGGTGAAAGCTGTAACACGGTGAGATGTTTTAACAGAACACACATCAGTTTCTCAGAAAGCTTCTTTCCAATTTTTAACGCAAGTTATTTCCTTTCTCACCATAGCCCTCTACGGGCTTCTAAGATCACTTTGCAAATTCCACAAGAACAGTCTTAGCGAAAGGCTTCTGGGAGCAAAGCTGTAATTCTGTGAGATGAACTAACAAAACACGAAGCAGTTTCTCAGAAATCTTCTTTTCGGTTTTTAATGGAAGAAATGTCCTTTTTCATCATAGCCCTCAATGGGCTTCCAAATTTCACTTTGCAAATTCCACAAGAACAGTCTTAGCGAAAGGCTTTTTGAGGGGAAAGCTGTAACTCTGGTGACGAATTAACAGAACACAAAGCAGTTTCTCAGAAAGCTTCTTTTCAGTTTTTGTCTTAGGATATTTCCTTTTTCACCGTAGCCCTCTATGGGCTTCCAAATATCACTTTGCATATTCCAAAAGAACAGCCTTAGTGATCGGCTTCATGATAGGAAAGCTGTAACTCTGTGAGATTAATTAACGGAACACAAAGCAGTTTCTCAGAAAGGTTCTTTCCAGTTTTTAGCGGAAGATATTTCCTTTTTCACCATAGTCCACTATGGGCTTCAAAATATCACTTTGCAAATTCCACAAGAACAGTCTTAGTGAACGGCCTCTTGAGGGGAAATCTGTAACTCTCTGAGATGAATTAACAGAACACAAAGCAGTTTCTCAGAAATCTTCTTTCCAGTTTTTAACGAAAGATATTTCCTTTTTCACCAAAGTCCTCTATGGGATTACAAATATCAGTTTGCAAATTTCACAAGAACAGTCTTGGTGAAGGGCTTCTTGAGGGGAAAGCTGTAACACTGTGAGATGAACTAACACAACACAAAGCAGTTTCTCAGACAGCTTCTTTTCGGTTTTTATCTTAGGATATTTCCATTTTCAAAATAGCCCTCTATGGGCTTCCAAGTATCACTTTGCAAATTCCACAAGAACAGTCTTATAGAAAGGCTTCTTGAGGGGAAAGCTGTAACTCGGTGAGATGTATTAACAGAACACACGGCAGTTTCTCAGAAAGCTTCTTTCCAGTTTTTAATGGAAGTTATTTCCCTTTTCACCATAGCCCTCCATGGGCTTCCAAATATGACTTTGCAAATTCCAGAAGAACAGTCTTAGCGAAAGGCTTCTGAAGGGGAAATCTGTAACTCTGTGAGTTGAATTAACAGAACACAAAGCAGTTTCTCACAAATCTTCTTTCCAGTTTTTAACGGAAGTTAGTTCCTTTTTCACCATAGTCCTCTATGGGCTTCCAAATATGACTTTGCAAATTCCACAAGAACAGTCTTAGCGAAAGGCTTCTTGAGGGGGGAAGCTGTAACTCTGTGAGATGAATTAACAGAACACAAAGCAGTCTCTCAGAAAGCTTCTTTCCAGTATTTAACTGAAGATATTTCCTTTTTCACTATAGCACTCTATGGGCTTCCAAATATCACTTTGGAAATCCCACAAGAACAGTCTTAGCGAAAGGCTTCTTGAGAGGAAAGCTGTACCTCGGTGATATGTACTAACAGAACACACCGCATTTTCTCAGAATGGTTCTTTCCAGTTTTTAACGGAAGATATTTCCTTTTTCACCTTAGC
The DNA here is from genome assembly GCF_047675955.1 of Chlorocebus sabaeus. Lineage (NCBI taxonomy): Eukaryota > Metazoa > Chordata > Mammalia > Primates > Cercopithecidae > Chlorocebus > Chlorocebus sabaeus. Next base: position 838,243 of record NW_027326758.1, on the reverse strand, counting down.
CCTCTATGGGCTTCCAAATATCACTTTGCAAATTTCACAAAACAGTCTTAATGAACGGCTTCTTGAGGGGAAAGCTGTAACTCTGTGAGTGAACTAACAAAACACAAAGCAGCTTTCCATACAGCTTCTTTTCGGTTTTTATCTTAGGATATTTCCATTTTCACCATAGCCTACTATGGGTATCGAAATGTCACTTTGGAAATGCCACAAAAAGAGTCTTAGCGGAAGGATTCTTGAGGCAAAAGCAGTAACTCTTTGAGATGAATTAACAGAACACAAAGCAGTTTCTCAGAAAGCTTCTTTTCAGTTTTTAACTGAAGGTATTTCCTTTTTCAACATAGCCCTCTATGGGCTTCAAAATATCACTTTGTAAATTCCACAACAACAGCCTTAGCGAAAGGCTTCCTGAGGTAAAAGAGTAACTGTGAGTTGAATTAACAGAACACAAAGCAGTTTCTCAGAAAGCTTCTTTTCAGTTTTTATCTTAGGATGTTTCCTTTTTCACCATTGCCCTCTATGTGCCTCCAAATATCACTTTGCAATTCCACAAGAACAGTCTTAGTGAACGGCTTCCTGAGGGGAAAGCTGAAGCTCGGTGATATGTACTAACAGAACACACCGCATTTTCTCAGAATGGTTCTTTCCAGTTTTTAACGGAAGATATTTCCTTTTTCACCTTAGCCCTCTATGGGCTTCCAAATATCACTTTGCAAATTTCACAAAACAGTCTTAGTGAACGGCTTCTTGAGGGAAAAGCTGTAGCTCTGTGAGATGAACTAACAGAACGCAAAGCAGTTTTTCAGACAGCTTCTTTTCGGTAAGTATCTTACGATATTTCCATTTTCACCATAGCCCTCTATGGGCTTCCACATATCACTTTGGAAATTCCTCAAAAACAGTCTTAGCGGAAGGCTTCTTGAGGGGAAAGCTGTAACTCTTTGAGATGAATTAACAGAACACAAAGCAGTTTCTCGGACAGCTTCTTTTCATTTTTTAACTGAAGTTATTTTCCTTTTTCACCATAGCCCTCTATGGGATTCCAAATATCACTATGCAAATTCCACAAGAACAGTGGAAGCGAAAGACATCTGGAGGGGAAAACTCTAACTCTGTGAGATGAATTAACAGAACACAAAGCAGTTTCTCAGATACCTTCTTTCCAGTTTTTAACGAAAGATATTTCCTTTTTCACCATAGCCCTCTAGGGACGTCCAAATATCACTTTGCAAATCCCACAAGAACAGTCTTAGCGAAAGCCTCCTTGAGGGTAAAGCTGTAACTCTGTAAGATGAATTAACAGAACACAAAACATTTTCTCAGAAACCTACTTTACAGTTTTTACCTTAGGATATTTCCTTTTTCACCATAGCCCTCTATGGGATTCCAATTATCACTTTGAAAATTCCACATGAACAGTCTTAGCGAAAGTCTTCTTCAGGGGAAAGCTGTAACTCTGTGAGAGGAACTAACTGAACACAAAGCAGTTTCTCAGAAAGCTTCTTTCCAGTTTTTAACTGAGGATATTTCCTTTTTCACCATAGCCCTTTTGGGCTTCCAAATATCACTTTGCAAATTCCACAAGAACAGTCTTAGCGAAAGGCTTCTTGAGGGGAAAGCTCTAACTCTGTGAGATGAATTAACAGAACACAAAGCATTTTCTCAGAAATCTTCTTTCCAGTTTTTAACGGAGGATATTTCCTTTCTCACCATAGTCCTCTATGGGCTTCCAAATATCACATTGCAAATCCCACAAGAACAGTCTTAGCGAAAGTCTTCTTGGGAGGAAAGCTGTAACTCAGTGAGACGTATTAACAGAAGACACGGCATTTTCTCAGAATGCTTCTTTCCAGTTTTTAACGGAAGATATTTCCTTTTTCACCATAGTCCTCTATGGGTTTCCAAATATCACTTTCCAAATTTCACAAAACAGTCTTAATGAATGGCTTCTTGAGGGAAAAGCTATAGCTCTGTGAGATGAACTAACAGAACACAAAGCAGTTTTTCAGACAGCTTCTCTTCGGTAAGTATCTTAGGATATTTCCATTTTCACCATAGCCCTCTATGGGCTTCCACATATCACTTTGGAAATTCCTCAAAAACAGTCTTAGCGGAAGGCTTCTTGAGGGGAAAGCTGTAATTCTTGGAGATGAATTAACAGAACACAAAGCAGTTTCTCGGATAGCTTCTTTTCATTTTTTAATTGAAGGTATTTCCATTTTCACCATAGCCCTCTATGGGATTCCAAATATCACTATGCAAATTCCACAAGAACAGTGGAAGCGAAAGACATCGGGAGAGGAAAACTGTAACGCTGTGAGATGAATTAACAGAACACAAAGCAGTTTCTCAGATATCTTCTTTCCAGTTTTTAACGAAAGATATTTCCTTTTTCACCATAGTCCTCTATGGGCTTCCAAATATCACTTTGCAAATCCCACAAGAACAGTCTTAGCGAAAGCTTTCTTGAGGGGAAAGCTGTAACTCGGTGAGATGCTTTAACAGAACACACGGCAGTTTCTCAAAAAGCTTCTTTCCAGTTTTTAACGGAAGATATGTCCTTTTTCACCATAGCCCTCTATGGGCTTCCAAATATCACTTTGCAAATTCCACAGGAACAGTTTTACCGAAAGTCTTCTTGAGAAGAAAGCTGTAAATCTGTGAGATGAATTAAAAGAACACAAAGCAGTTTCACAGAAAGCTTCATTTCAGTTTTTATCTTTGGATGTTTTCTTCTTCATCATAGCCCTCTAGGTGCCTTCAAATTTCACTTTGAAAATTCCACAAGGAAAGTCTTAGTGAACGGCTTCTTGAGGGGAAAACTGTAACTCTGTGAGATGAATTTACAGAACAGAAAGCAGTTTCTCAGATAGCTTCTTTCCAGTTTCTAACGGAGGATATTTCCTTTTAAGCCATAGCCCTCTATGGGCTTCCAAATATCACTTTGCAAGTTTCACAAGAACAGTCTTAGCGAAAGGCTTCCTGAGGGGAAAGTTGTAACTCTGTGAGATGAATTAACAGAACACAAAGCAGTTTCTCAAAAAGCTTCTTTTCAGTTTTTAACCGAAGATATTTCCTTTTTCAACATAACCCTGTATGGGCTTCCAAATATCACTTTGCAAATTCCACAAGAACAGTCTTAGCGAAAGGCTTTTAGAGGGAAATGTTGTAACTATGTGAGATGAATTAACAGAACACAAAGCAATTTCTCAGAAAGCTTCTTTTCAGTTTTTATCTTACGAGAGTTCCTTTTTCACCATAGACCTCTATGGGCTTCCAAATCTCACTTTGCAAATTCCACAAGAACAGTCTTAGCGAAAGAATTATTGAGTGGAAAGCTGTAACTCTTTGAGGTGAATTAACAGAACAAAAAGGAGTTTCTCAGAAAGCTTCTTTCCGCTTTTTAACAGAAGATATTTCCTTTTTCATCTTAGCGCTCTATGAGCTTCCAAATATCATTTTGCAAATCCCACAACAACAGTCTTAGCGAAAGGCTTCTTGAAGGGAAAGCTGTAACTGGGTGAGGTCTATTATCAGAACACATGGCAGTTTCTCAGAAAGCTTCTTTCCAGTTTTTAACTGAAGATATTTCCTTTTTCACCATATCCCTCTATGGGCTTCCAAATATCACTTTGCAAATTCGACAACAGCCTTAGCGAAAGGCTTTTAGAGGGAAATGTAACTCTGTGAGATGAATTAACAGAACACAAAGCAGTTTCTCAGAAAGCTTCTTTCCAGTTTTTAACGGAAAATAATTCCTTTTTCACCATAGCCCTCTATGGGATTCTAAATATCACTTTCCAAATTTCAGAAGAACAGTCTTAGTGGACGGCCTCTTGAGGGGAAATCTGTAACTCTCTGAGATGAATTAACAGAACACAAAGCAGTTTCTCAGAAATCTTCTTTCCAGTTTTTAACGGAAGATATGTCCTTTTTCACCATAGCCCTCTATGGGCTTGCAAATATCACTTTGCAAATTCCACAAGAACAGTCTTACCGAAAGGCTTCTTGAGAAGAAAGCTGTAACTCTGTGAGATGAATTAACAGAAAACAAAGCAGTTTCTCAGAAAATTTCTTTCCAGTTTTTAATGGAAGATATGTCCTTTTTCACCATAGCCCTCTATGGGCTTCCAAATATCACTTTGCAAATTCCACAAGAACAGTCTTCGGGAAAGGCTTCTGGAGGGGAAACCTGTAACTCTGTGAGATGAATTAACAGAACACAAAGCAGTTTCTCAGAAAGCTTCTTTCCAGTTTTTAACTGAAGATATTTCCTTTTTCACCATAGCCCTCTAAGGGCTTCCAAATATCACATTGCAAATGCCACAAGAACAGTCTTAGCGAAAGGCTTCTAGAGGGGAAAGCTGTAACTCGGTTAGATGTATTAACAGAACACACGGCAGTATCTCAGAATGCTTCTTTCCAGTTTTTAACGGAAGATATTTCCTTTTTCACCATAGCCCTCTAAGGGCTTCCAAATATCACTTTGCAAATTCCAAAAGAGCAGTCTTAGCGAAAGACTTCTGGAGCGGAAAGCTGTAACTCTCTGAAATGAATTAACAGAACACAGAGCTGTTTCTCAGAAAGCTTCTTTCCAGTTTTCAACCGAAGATATTTTCTTTTTCCCATAGCCCTCTGTGGGCTTCCAAATATCACTTAGAAAATTCCACAAGAACAGTCTTAGCGAAAGGCTTCTTGAGGTGAAAGCTGTAACACGGTGAGATGTTTTAACAGAACACACATCAGTTTCTCAGAAAGCTTCTTTCCAATTTTTAACGCAAGTTATTTCCTTTCTCACCATAGCCCTCTACGGGCTTCTAAGATCACTTTGCAAATTCCACAAGAACAGTCTTAGCGAAAGGCTTCTGGGAGCAAAGCTGTAATTCTGTGAGATGAACTAACAAAACACGAAGCAGTTTCTCAGAAATCTTCTTTTCGGTTTTTAATGGAAGAAATGTCCTTTTTCATCATAGCCCTCAATGGGCTTCCAAATTTCACTTTGCAAATTCCACAAGAACAGTCTTAGCGAAAGGCTTTTTGAGGGGAAAGCTGTAACTCTGGTGACGAATTAACAGAACACAAAGCAGTTTCTCAGAAAGCTTCTTTTCAGTTTTTGTCTTAGGATATTTCCTTTTTCACCGTAGCCCTCTATGGGCTTCCAAATATCACTTTGCATATTCCAAAAGAACAGCCTTAGTGATCGGCTTCATGATAGGAAAGCTGTAACTCTGTGAGATTAATTAACGGAACACAAAGCAGTTTCTCAGAAAGGTTCTTTCCAGTTTTTAGCGGAAGATATTTCCTTTTTCACCATAGTCCACTATGGGCTTCAAAATATCACTTTGCAAATTCCACAAGAACAGTCTTAGTGAACGGCCTCTTGAGGGGAAATCTGTAACTCTCTGAGATGAATTAACAGAACACAAAGCAGTTTCTCAGAAATCTTCTTTCCAGTTTTTAACGAAAGATATTTCCTTTTTCACCAAAGTCCTCTATGGGATTACAAATATCAGTTTGCAAATTTCACAAGAACAGTCTTGGTGAAGGGCTTCTTGAGGGGAAAGCTGTAACACTGTGAGATGAACTAACACAACACAAAGCAGTTTCTCAGACAGCTTCTTTTCGGTTTTTATCTTAGGATATTTCCATTTTCAAAATAGCCCTCTATGGGCTTCCAAGTATCACTTTGCAAATTCCACAAGAACAGTCTTATAGAAAGGCTTCTTGAGGGGAAAGCTGTAACTCGGTGAGATGTATTAACAGAACACACGGCAGTTTCTCAGAAAGCTTCTTTCCAGTTTTTAACGGAAGTTATTTCCCTTTTCACCATAGCCCTCCATGGGCTTCCAAATATGACTTTGCAAATTCCAGAAGAACAGTCTTAGCGAAAGGCTTCTGAAGGGGAAATCTGTAACTCTGTGAGTTGAATTAACAGAACACAAAGCAGTTTCTCACAAATCTTCTTTCCAGTTTTTAACGGAAGTTAGTTCCTTTTTCACCATAGTCCTCTATGGGCTTCCAAATATGACTTTGCAAATTCCACAAGAACAGTCTTAGCGAAAGGCTTCTTGAGGGGGGAAGCTGTAACTCTGTGAGATGAATTAACAGAACACAAAGCAGTCTCTCAGAAAGCTTCTTTCCAGTATTTAACTGAAGATATTTCCTTTTTCACTATAGCCCTCTATGGGCTTCCAAATATCACTTTGGAAATCCCACAAGAACAGTCTTAGCGAAAGGCTTCTTGAGAGGAAAGCTGTACCTCGGTGATATGTACTAACAGAACACACCGCATTTTCTCAGAATGGTTCTTTCCAGTTTTTAACGGAAGATATTTCCTTTTTCACCTTAGCCCTCTATGGGCTTCCAAATATCACTTTGCAAATTTCACAAAACAGTCTTAATGAACGGCTTCTTGAGGGGAAAGCTGTAACTCTGTGAGTGAACTAACAAAACACAAAGCAGCTTTCCATACAGCTTCTTTTCGGTTTTTATCTTAGGGTATTTCCATTTTCACCATAGCCTACTATGGGTATCGAAATGTCACTTTGGAAATGCCACAAAAACAGTCTTAGCGGAAGGATTCTTGAGGCAAAAGCAGTAACTCTTTGAGATGAATTAACAGAACACAAAGCAGTTTCTCAGAAAGCTTCTTTTCAGTTTTTAACTGAAGGTATTTCCTTTTTCAACATAGCCCTCTATGGGCTTCAAAATATCACTTGGTAAATTCCACAACAACAGCCTTAGCGAAAGGCTTCCTGAGGTAAAAGAGTAACTGTGAGTTGAATTAACAGAACACAAAGCAGTTTCTCAGAAAGCTTCTTTTCAGTTTTTATCTTAGGATGTTTCCTTTTTCACCATTGCCCTCTATGTGCCTCCAAATATCACTTTGCAATTCCACAAGAACAGTCTTAGTGAACGGCTTCCTGAGGGGAAAGCTGAAGCTCGGTGATATGTATTAACAGAACACACCGCATTTTCTCAGAATGGTTCTTTCCAGTTTTTAACGGAAGATATTTCCTTTTTCACCTTAGCCCTCTATGGGCTTCCAAATATCACTTTGCAAATTTCACAAAACAGTCTTAGTGAACGGCTTCTTGAGGGAAAAGCTGTAGCTCTGTGAGATGAACTAACAGAACGCAAAGCAGTTTTTCAGACAGCTTCTTTTCGGTAAGTATCTTACGATATTTCCATTTTCACCATAGCCCTCTATGGGCTTCCACATATCACTTTGGAAATTCCTCAAAAACAGTCTTAGCGGAAGGCTTCTTGAGGGGAAAGCTGTAACTCTTTGAGATGAATTAACAGAACACAAAGCAGTTTCTCGGACAGCTTCTTTTCATTTTTTAACTGAAGTTATTTTCCTTTTTCACCATAGCCCTCTATGGGATTCCAAATATCACTATGCAAATTCCACAAGAACAGTGGAAGCGAAAGACTTCTGGAGGGGAAAACTCTAACTCTGTGAGATGAATTAACAGAACACAAAGCAGTTTCTCAGATACCTTCTTTCCAGTTTTTAACGAAAGATATTTCCTTTTTCACCATAGCCCTCTAGGGACGTCCAAATATCACTTTGCAAATCCCACAAGAACAGTCTTAGCGAAAGCCTCCTTGAGGGTAAAGCTGTAACTCTGTAAGATGAATTAACAGAACACAAAACATTTTCTCAGAAACCTACTTTTCAGTTTTTACCTTAGGATATTTCCTTTTTCACCATAGCCCTCTATGGGATTCCAATTATCACTTTGAAAATTCCACATGAACAGTCTTAGCGAAAGTCTTCTTCAGGGGAAAGCTGTAACTCTGTGAGAGGAACTAACTGAACACAAAGCAGTTTCTCAGAAAGCTTCTTTCCAGTTTTTAACTGAGGATATTTCCTTTTTCACCATAGCCCTTTTGGGCTTCCAAATATCACTTTGCAAATTCCACAAGAACAGTCTTAGCGAAAGGCTTCTTGAGGGGAAAGCTCTAACTCTGTGAGATGAATTAACAGAACACAAAGCATTTTCTCAGAAATCTTCTTTCCAGTTTTTAACGGAGGATATTTCCTTTCTCACCATAGTCCTCTATGGGCTTCCAAATATCACATTGCAAATCCCACAAGAACAGTCTTAGCGAAAGTCTTCTTGGGAGGAAAGCTGTAACTCAGTGAGACGTATTAACAGAAGACACGGCATTTTCTCAGAATGCTTCTTTCCAGTTTTTAACGGAAGATATTTCCTTTTTCACCATAGTCCTCTATGGGTTTCCAAATATCACTTTCCAAATTTCACAAAACAGTCTTAATGAATGGCTTCTTGAGGGAAAAGCTATAGCTCTGTGAGATGAACTAACAGAACACAAAGCAGTTTTTCAGACAGCTTCTCTTCGGTAAGTATCTTAGGATATTTCCATTTTCACCATAGCCCTCTATGGGCTTCCACATATCACTTTGGAAATTCCTCAAAAACAGTCTTAGCGGAAGGCTTCTTGAGGGGAAAGCTGTAATTCTTGGAGATGAATTAACAGAACACAAAGCAGTTTCTCGGAAAGCTTCTTTTCATTTTTTAATTGAAGGTATTTCCATTTTCACCATAGCCCTCTATGGGATTCCAAATATCACTATGCAAATTCCACAAGAACAGTGGAAGCGAAAGACATCGGGAGGGGAAAACTGTAACGCTGTGAGATGAATTAACAGAACACAAAGCAGTTTCTCAGATATCTTCTTTCCAGTTTTTAACGAAAGATATTTCCTTTTTCACCATAGTCCTCTATGGGCTTCCAAATATCACTTTGCAAATCCCACAAGAACAGTCTTAGCGAAAGCTTTCTTGAGGGGAAAGCTGTAACTCGGTGAGATGCTTTAACAGAACACACGGCAGTTTCTCAAAAAGCTTCTTTCCAGTTTTTAACGGAAGATATGTCCTTTTTCACCATAGCCCTCTATGGGCTTCCAAATATCACTTTGCAAATTCCACAGGAACAGTTTTACCGAAAGTCTTCTTGAGAAGAAAGCTGTAAATCTGTGAGATGAATTAAAAGAACACAAAGCAGTTTCACAGAAAGCTTCATTTCAGTTTTTATCTTTGGATGTTTTCTTCTTCATCATAGCCCTCTAGGTGCCTTCAAATTTCACTTTGAAAATTCCACAAGGAAAGTCTTAGTGAACGGCTTCTTGAGGGGAAAACTGTAACTCTGTGAGATGAATTTACAGAACAGAAAGCAGTTTCTCAGATAGCTTCTTTCCAGTTTCTAACGGAGGATATTTCCTTTTAAGCCATAGCCCTCTATGGGCTTCCAAATATCACTTTGCAAGTTTCACAAGAACAGTCTTAGCGAAAGGCTTCCTGAGGGGAAAGTTGTAACTCTGTGAGATGAATTAACAGAACACAAAGCAGTTTCTCAAAAAGCTTCTTTTCAGTTTTTAACCGAAGATATTTCCTTTTTCAACATAACCCTGTATGGGCTTCCAAATATCACTTTGCAAATTCCACAAGAACAGTCTTAGCGAAAGGCTTTTAGAGGGAAATGTTGTAACTATGTGAGATGAATTAACAGAACACAAAGCAATTTCTCAGAAAGCTTCTTTTCAGTTTTTATCTTACGAGAGTTCCTTTTTCACCATAGACCTCTATGGGCTTCCAAATCTCACTTTGCAAATTCCACAAGAACAGTCTTAGCGAAAGAATTATTGAGTGGAAAGCTGTAACTCTTTGAGGTGAATTAACAGAACAAAAAGGAGTTTCTCAGAAAGCTTCTTTCCGCTTTTTAACAGAAGATATTTCCTTTTTCATCTTAGCGCTCTATGAGCTTCCAAATATCATTTTGCAAATCCCACAACAACAGTCTTAGCGAAAGGCTTCTTGAAGGGAAAGCTGTAACTGGGTGAGGTCTATTATCAGAACACATGGCAGTTTCTCAGAAAGCTTCTTTCCAGTTTTTAACTGAAGATATTTCCTTTTTCACCATATCCCTCTATGGGCTTCCAAATATCACTTTGCAAATTCGACAACAGCCTTAGCGAAAGGCTTTTAGAGGGAAATGTAACTCTGTGAGATGAATTAACAGAACACAAAGCAATTTCTCAGAAAGCTTCTTTCCAGTTTTTAACGGAAAATAATTCCTTTTTCACCATAGCCCTCTATGGGATTCTAAATATCACTTTCCAAATTTCAGAAGAACAGTCTTAGTGGACGGCCTCTTGAGGGGAAATCTGTAACTCTCTGAGATGAATTAACAGAACACAAAGCAGTTTCTCAGAAATCTTCTTTCCAGTTTTTAACGGAAGATATGTCCTTTTTCACCATAGCCCTCTATGGGCTTGCAAATATCACTTTGCAAATTCCACAAGAACAGTCTTACCGAAAGGCTTCTTGAGAAGAAAGCTGTAACTCTGTGAGATGAATTAACAGAAAACAAAGCAGTTTCTCAGAAAATTTCTTTCCAGTTTTTAATGGAAGATATGTCCTTTTTCACCATAGCCCTCTATGGGCTTCCACATATCACTTTGCAAATTCCACAAGAACAGTCTTCGGGAAAGGCTTCTGGAGGGGAAACCTGTAACTCTGTGAGATGAATTAACAGAACACAAAGCAGTTTCTCAGAAAGCTTCTTTCCAGTTTTTAACTGAAGATATTTCCTTTTTCACCATAGCCCTCTAAGGGCTTCCAAATATCACATTGCAAATGCCACAAGAACAGTCTTAGCGAAAGGCTTCTAGAGGGGAAAGCTGTAACTCGGTTAGATGTATTAACAGAACACACGGCAGTATCTCAGAATGCTTCTTTCCAGTTTTTAACGGAAGATATTTCCTTTTTCACCATAGCCCTCTAAGGGCTTCCAAATATCACTTTGCAAATTCCAAAAGAGCAGTCTTAGCGAAAGACTTCTCTAGCGGAAAGCTGTAACTCTCTGAAATGAATTAACAGAACACAGAGCTGTTTTTCAGAAAGCTTCTTTCCAGTTTTCAATCGAAGATATTTTCTTTTTCACATAGCCCTCTGTGGGCTTCCAAATATCACTTAGAAAATTCCACAAGAACAGTCTTAGCGAAAGGCTTCTTGAGGTGAAAGCTGTAACACGGTGAGATGTTTTAACAGAACACACATCAGTTTCTCAGAAAGCTTCTTTCCAATTTTTAACGTAAGTTATTTCCTTTCTCACCATAGCCCTCTACGGGCTTCTAAGATCACTTTGCAAATTCCACAAGAACAGTCTTAGCGAAAGGCTTCTGGGAGCAAAGCTGTAATTCTGTGAGATGAACTAACAAAACACGAAGCAGTTTCTCAGAAATCTTCTTTTCGGTTTTTAATGGTAGAAATGTCCTTTTTCATCATAGCCCTCAATGGGCTTCCAAATTTCACTTTGCAAATTCCACAAGAACAGTCTTAGCGAAAGGCTTTTTGAGGGGAAAGCTGTAACTCTGGTGACGAATTAACAGAACACAAAGCAGTTTCTCAGAAAGCTTCTTTTCAGTTTTTGTCTTAGGATATTTCCTTTTTCACCGTAGCCCTCTATGGGCTTCCAAATATCACTTTGCATATTCCAAAAGAACAGCCTTAGTGATCGGCTTCATGATAGGAAAGCTGTAACTCTGTGAGATTAATTAACGGAACACAAAGCAGTTTCTCAGAAAGGTTCTTTCCAGTTTTTAGCGGAAGATATTTCCTTTTTCACCATAGTCCACTATGGGCTTCAAAATATCACTTTGCAAATTCCACAAGAACAGTCTTAGTGAACGGCCTCTTGAGGGGAAATCTGTAACTCTCTGAGATGAATTAACAGAACACAAAGCAGTTTCTCAGAAATCTTCTTTCCAGTTTTTAACGAAAGATATTTCCTTTTTCACCAAAGTCCTCTATGGGATTACAAATATCAGTTTGCAAATTTCACAAGAACAGTCTTGGTGAAGGGCTTCTTGAGGGGAAAGCTGTAACACTGTGAGATGAACTAACACAACACAAAGCAGTTTCTCAGACAGCTTCTTTTCGGTTTTTATCTTAGGATATTTCCATTTTCAAAATAGCCCTCTATGGGCTTCCAAGTATCACTTTGCAAATTCCACAAGAACAGTCTTATAGAAAGGCTTCTTGAGGGGAAAGCTGTAACTCGGTGAGATGTATTAACAGAACACACGGCAGTTTCTCAGAAAGCTTCTTTCCAGTTTTTAACGGAAGTTATTTCCCTTTTCACCATAGCCCTCCATGGGCTTCCAAATATGACTTTGCAAATTCCAGAAGAACAGTCTTAGCGAAAGGCTTCTGAAGGGGAAATCTGTAACTCTGTGAGTTGAATTAACAGAACACAAAGCAGTTTCTCACAAATCTTCTTTCCAGTTTTTAACGGAAGTTAGTTCCTTTTTCACCATAGTCCTCTATGGGCTTCCAAATATGACTTTGCAAATTCCACAAGAACAGTCTTAGCGAAAGGCTTCTTGAGGGGGGAAGCTGTAACTCTGTGAGATGAATTAACAGAACACAAAGCAGTCTCTCAGAAAGCTTCTTTCCAGTATTTAACTGAAGATATTTCCTTTTTCACTATAGCCCTCTATGGGCTTCCAAATATCACTTTGGAAATCCCACAAGAACAGTCTTAGCGAAAGGCTTCTTGAGAGGAAAGCTGTACCTCGGTGATATGTACTAACAGAACACACCGCATTTTCTCAGAATGGTTCTTTCCAGTTTTTAACGGAAGATATTTCCTTTTTCACCTTAGCCCTCTATGGGCTTCCAAATATCACTTTGCAAATTTCACAAAACAGTCTTAATGAACGGCTTCTTGAGGGGAAAGCTGTAACTCTGTGAGTGAACTAACAAAACACAAAGCAGCTTTCCATACAGCTTCTTTTCGGTTTTTATCTTAGGATATTTCCATTTTCACCATAGCCTACTATGGGTATCGAAATGTCACTTTGGAAATGCCACAAAAACAGTCTTAGCGGAAGGATTCTTGAGGCAAAAGCAGTAACTCTTTGAGATGAATTAACAGAACACAAAGCAGTTTCTCAGAAAGCTTCTTTTCAGTTTTTAACTGAAGGTATTTCCTTTTTCAACATAGCCCTCTATGGGCTTCAAAATATCACTTTGTAAATTCCACAACAACAGCCTTAGCGAAAGGCTTCCTGAGGTAAAAGAGTAACTGTGAGTTGAATTAACAGAACACAAAGCAGTTTCTCAGAAAGCTTCTTTTCAGTTTTTATCTTAGGATGTTTCCTTTTTCACCATTGCCCTCTATGTGCCTCCAAATATCACTTTGCAATTCCACAAGAACAGTCTTAGTGAACGGCTTCCTGAGGGGAAAGCTGAAGCTCGGTGATATGTACTAACAGAACACACCGCATTTTCTCAGAATGGTTCTTTCCAGTTTTTAACGGAAGATATTTCCTTTTTCACCTTAGCCCTCTATGGGCTTCCAAATATCACTTTGCAAATTTCACAAAACAGTCTTAGTGAACGGCTTCTTGAGGGAAAAGCTGTAGCTCTGTGAGATGAACTAACAGAACACGAAGCAGTTTCTCAGAAATCTTCTTTTCGGTTTTTAATGGAAGAAATGTCCTTTTTCATCATAGCCCTCAATGGGCTTCCAAATTTCACTTTGCAAATTCCACAAGAACAGTCTTAGCGAAAGGCTTTTTGAGGGGAAAGCTGTAACTCTGGTGACGAATTAACAGAACACAAAGCAGTTTCTCAGAAAGCTTCTTTTCAGTTTTTGTCTTAGGATATTTCCTTTTTCACCGTAGCCCTCTATGGGCTTCCAAATATCACTTTGCATATTCCAAAAGAACAGCCTTAGTGATCGGCTTCATGATAGGAAAGCTGTAACTCTGTGAGATTAATTAACGGAACACAAAGCAGTTTCTCAGAAAGGTTCTTTCCAGTTTTTAGCGGAAGATATTTCCTTTTTCACCATAGTCCACTATGGGCTTCAAAATATCACTTTGCAAATTCCACAAGAACAGTCTTAGTGAACGGCCTCTTGAGGGGAAATCTGTAACTCTCTGAGATGAATTAACAGAACACAAAGCAGTTTCTCAGAAATCTTCTTTCCAGTTTTTAACGAAAGATATTTCCTTTTTCACCAAAGTCCTCCATGGGATTACAAATATCAGTTTGCAAATTTCACAAGAACAGTCTTGGTGAAGGGCTTCTTGAGGGGAAAGCTGTAACACTGTGAGATGAACTAACACAACACAAAGCAGTTTCTCAGACAGCTTCTTTTCGGTTTTTATCTTAGGATATTTCCATTTTCAAAATAGCCCTCTATGGGCTTCCAAGTATCACTTTGCAAATTCCACAAGAACAGTCTTATAGAAAGGCTTCTTGAGGGGAAAGCTGTAACTCGGTGAGATGTATTAACAGAACACACGGCAGTTTCTCAGAAAGCTTCTTTCCAGTTTTTAACGGAAGTTATTTCCCTTTTCACCATAGCCCTCCATGGGCTTCCAAATATGACTTTGCAAATTCCAGAAGAACAGTCTTAGCGAAAGGCTTCTGAAGGGGAAATCTGTAACTCTGTGAGTTGAATTAACAGAACACAAAGCAGTTTCTCACAAATCTTCTTTCCAGTTTTTAACGGAAGTTAGTTCCTTTTTCACCATAGTCCTCTATGGGCTTCCAAATATGACTTTGCAAATTCCACAAGAACAGTCTTAGCGAAAGGCTTCTTGAGGGGGGAAGCTGTAACTCTGTGAGATGAATTAACAGAACACAAAGCAGTCTCTCAGAAAGCTTCTTTCCAGTATTTAACTGAAGATATTTCCTTTTTCACTATAGCCCTCTATGGGCTTCCAAATATCACTTTGGAAATCCCACAAGAACAGTCTTAGCGAAAGGCTTCTTGAGAGGAAAGCTGTACCTCGGTGATATGTACTAACAGAACACACCGCATTTTCTCAGAATGGTTCTTTCCAGTTTTTAACGGAAGATATTTCCTTTTTCACCTTAGCCCTCTATGGGCTTCCAAATATCACTTTGCAAATTTCACAAAACAGTCTTAATGAACGGCTTCTTGAGGGGAAAGCTGTAACTCTGTGAGTGAACTAACAAAACACAAAGCAGCTTTCCATACAGCTTCTTTTCGGTTTTTATCTTAGGATATTTCCATTTTCACCATAGCCTACTATGGGTATCGAAATGTCACTTTGGAAATGCCACAAAAACAGTCTTAGCGGAAGGATTCTTGAGGCAAAAGCAGTAACTCTTTGAGATGAATTAACAGAACACAAAGCAGTTTCTCAGAAAGCTTCTTTTCAGTTTTTAACTGAAGGTATTTCCTTTTTCAACATAGCCCTCTATGGGCTTCAAAATATCACTTTGCAAATTCCACAACAACAGCCTTAGCGAAAGGCTTCCTGAGGTAAAAGAGTAACTGTGAGTTGAATTAACAGAACACAAAGCAGTTTCTCAGAAAGCTTCTTTTCAGTTTTTATCTTAGGATGTTTCCTTTTTCACCATTGCCCTCTATGTGCCTCCAAATATCACTTTGCAATTCCACAAGAACAGTCTTAGTGAACGGCTTCCTGAGGGGAAAGCTGAAGCTCGGTGATATGTACTAACAGAACACACCGCATTTTCTCAGAATGGTTCTTTCCAGTTTTTAACGGAAGATATTTCCTTTTTCACCTTAGCCCTCTATGGGCTTCCAAATATCACTTTGCAAATTTCACAAAACAGTCTTAGTGAACGGCTTCTTGAGGGAAAAGCTGTAGCTCTGTGAGATGAACTAACAGAACACAAAGCAGTTTTTCAGACAGCTTCTTTTCGGTAAGTATCTTACGATATTTCCATTTTCACCATAGCCCTCTATGGGCTTCCACATATCACTTTGGAAATTCCTCAAAAACAGTCTTAGCGGAAGGCTTCTTGAGGGGAAAGCTGTAACTCTTTGAGATGAATTAACAGAACACAAAGCAGTTTCTCGGACAGCTTCTTTTCATTTTTTAACTGAAGTTATTTTCCTTTTTCACCATAGCCCTCTATGGGATTCCAAATATCACTATGCAAATTCCACAAGAACAGTGGAAGCGAAAGACTTCTGGAGGGGAAAACTCTAACTCTGTGAGATGAATTAACAGAACACAAAGCAGTTTCTCAGATACCTTCTTTCCAGTTTTTAACGAAAGATATTTCCTTTTTCACCATAGCCCTCTAGGGACGTCCAAATATCACTTTGCAAATCCCACAAGAACAGTCTTAGCGAAAGCCTCCTTGAGGGTAAAGCTGTAACTCTGTAAGATGAATTAACAGAACACAAAACATTTTCTCAGAAACCTACTTTTCAGTTTTTACCTTAGGATATTTCCTTTTTCACCATAGCCCTCTATGGGATTCCAATTATCACTTTGAAAATTCCACATGAACAGTCTTAGCGAAAGTCTTCTTCAGGGGAAAGCTGTAACTCTGTGAGAGGAACTAACTGAACACAAAGCAGTTTCTCAGAAAGCTTCTTTCCAGTTTTTAACTGAGGATATTTCCTTTTTCACCATAGCCCTTTTGGGCTTCCAAATATCACTTTGCAAATTCCACAAGAACAGTCTTAGCGAAAGGCTTCTTGAGGGGAAAGCTCTAACTCTGTGAGATGAATTAACAGAACACAAAGCATTTTCTCAGAAATCTTCTTTCCAGTTTTTAACGGAGGATATTTCCTTTCTCACCATAGTCCTCTATGGGCTTCCAAATATCACATTGCAAATCCCACAAGAACAGTCTTAGCGAAAGTCTTCTTGGGAGGAAAGCTGTAACTCAGTGAGACGTATTAACAGAAGACACGGCATTTTCTCAGAATGCTTCTTTCCAGTTTTTAACGGAAGATATTTCCTTTTTCACCATAGTCCTCTATGGGTTTCCAAATATCACTTTCCAAATTTCACAAAACAGTCTTAATGAATGGCTTCTTGAGGGAAAAGCTATAGCTCTGTGAGATGAACTAACAGAACACAAAGCAGTTTTTCAGACAGCTTCTCTTCGGTAAGTATCTTAGGATATTTCCATTTTCACCATAGCCCTCTATGGGCTTCCACATATCACTTTGGAAATTCCTCAAAAACAGTCTTAGCGGAAGGCTTCTTGAGGGGAAAGCTGTAATTCTTGGAGATGAATTAACAGAACACAAAGCAGTTTCTCGGAAAGCTTCTTTTCATTTTTTAATTGAAGGTATTTCCATTTTCACCATAGCCCTCTATGGGATTCCAAATATCACTATGCAAATTCCACAAGAACAGTGGAAGCGAAAGACATCGGGAGGGGAAAACTGTAACGCTGTGAGATGAATTAACAGAACACAAAGCAGTTTCTCAGATATCTTCTTTCCAGTTTTTAACGAAAGATATTTCCTTTTTCACCATAGTCCTCTATGGGCTTCCAAATATCACTTTGCAAATCCCACAAGAACAGTCTTAGCGAAAGCTTTCTTGAGGGGAAAGCTGTAACTCGGTGAGATGCTTTAACAGAACACACGGCAGTTTCTCAAAAAGCTTCTTTCCAGTTTTTAACGGAAGATATGTCCTTTTTCACCATAGCCCTCAATGGGCTTCCAAATATCACTTTGCAAATTCCACAGGAACAGTTTTACCGAAAGTCTTCTTGAGAAGAAAGCTGTAAATCTGTGAGATGAATTAACAGAACACAAAGCAGTTTCACAGAAAGCTTCATTTCAGTTTTTATCTTTGGATGTTTTCTTCTTCATCATAGCCCTCTAGGTGCCTTCAAATTTCACTTTGAAAATTCCACAAGGAAAGTCTTAGTGAACGGCTTCTTGAGGGGAAAACTGTAACTCTGTGAGATGAATTTACAGAACAGAAAGCAGTTTCTCAGATAGCTTCTTTCCAGTTTCTAACGGAGGATATTTCCTTTTAAGCCATAGCCCTCTATGGGCTTCCAAATATCACTTTGCAAGTTTCACAAGAACAGTCTTAGCGAAAGGCTTCCTGAGGGGAAAGTTGTAACTCTGTGAGATGAATTAACAGAACACAAAGCAGTTTCTCAAAAAGCTTCTTTTCAGTTTTTAACCGAAGATATTTCCTTTTTCAACATAACCCTGTATGGGCTTCCAAATATCACTTTGCAAATTCCACAAGAACAGTCTTAGCGAAAGGCTTTTAGAGGGAAATGTTGTAACTATGTGAGATGAATTAACAGAACACAAAGCAATTTCTCAGAAAGCTTCTTTTCAGTTTTTATCTTACGATAGTTACTTTTTCACCATAGACCTCTATGGGCTTCCAAATCTCACTTTGCAAATTCCACAAGAACAGTCTTAGCGAAAGAATTATTGAGTGGAAAGCTGTAACTCTTTGAGGTGAATTAACAGAACAAAAAGGAGTTTCTCAGAAAGCTTCTTTCCGCTTTTTAACAGAAGATATTTCCTTTTTCATCTTAGCGCTCTATGAGCTTCCAAATATCATTTTGCAAATCCCACAACAACAGTCTTAGCGAAAGGCTTCTTGAAGGGAAAGCTGTAACTGGGTGAGGTCTATTATCAGAACACATGGCAGTTTCTCAGAAAGCTTCTTTCCAGTTTTTAACTGAAGATATTTCCTTTTTCACCATATCCCTCTATGGGCTTCCAAATATCACTTTGCAAATTCGACAACAGCCTTAGCGAAAGGCTTTTAGAGGGAAATGTAACACTGTGAGATGAATTAACAGAACACAAAGCAATTTCTCAGAAAGCTTCTTTCCAGTTTTTAACGGAAAATAATTCCTTTTTCACCATAGCCCTCTATGGGATTCTAAATATCACTTTCCAAATTTCAGAAGAACAGTCTTAGTGGACGGCCTCTTGAGGGGAAATCTGTAACTCTCTGAGATGAATTAACAGAACACAAAGCAGTTTCTCAGAAATCTTCTTTCCAGTTTTTAACGGAAGATATGTCCTTTTTCACCATAGCCCTCTATGGGCTTGCAAATATCACTTTGCAAATTCCACAAGAACAGTCTTACCGAAAGGCTTCTTGAGAAGAAAGCTGTAACTCTGTGAGATGAATTAACAGAAAACAAAGCAGTTTCTCAGAAAATTTCTTTCCAGTTTTTAATGGAAGATATGTCCTTTTTCACCATAGCCCTCTATGGGCTTCCACATATCACTTTGCAAATTCCACAAGAACAGTCTTCGGGAAAGGCTTCTGGAGGGGAAACCTGTAACTCTGTGAGATGAATTAACAGAACACAAAGCAGTTTCTCAGAAAGCTTCTTTCCAGTTTTTAACTGAAGATATTTCCTTTTTCACCATAGCCCTCTAAGGGCTTCCAAATATCACATTGCAAATGCCACAAGAACAGTCTTAGCGAAAGGCTTCTAGAGGGGAAAGCTGTAACTCGGTTAGATGTATTAACAGAACACACGGCAGTATCTCAGAATGCTTCTTTCCAGTTTTTAACGAAAGATATTTCCTTTTTCACCATAGCCCTCTAAGGGCTTCCAAATATCACTTTGCAAATTCCAAAAGAGCAGTCTTAGCGAAAGACTTCTCTAGCGGAAAGCTGTAACTCTCTGAAATGAATTAACAGAACACAGAGCTGTTTCTCAGAAAGCTTCTTTCCAGTTTTCAACCGAAGATATTTTCTTTTTCCCATAGCCCTCTGTGGGCTTCCAAATATCACTTAGAAAATTCCACAAGAACAGTCTTAGCGAAAGGCTTCTTGAGGTGAAAGCTGTAACACGGTGAGATGTTTTAACAGAACACACATCAGTTTCTCAGAAAGCTTCTTTCCAATTTTTAACGTAAGTTATTTCCTTTCTCACCATAGCCCTCTACGGGCTTCTAAGATCACTTTGCAAATTCCACAAGAACAGTCTTAGCGAAAGGCTTCTGGGAGCGAAGCTGTAATTCTGTGAGATGAACTAACAAAACACGAAGCAGTTTCTCAGAAATCTTCTTTTCGGTTTTTAATGGAAGAAATGTCCTTTTTCATCATAGCCCTCAATGGGCTTCCAAATTTCACTTTGCAAATTCCACAAGAACAGTCTTAGCGAAAGGCTTTTTGAGGGGAAAGCTGTAACTCTGGTGACGAATTAACAGAACACAAAGCAGTTTCTCAGAAAGCTTCTTTTCAGTTTTTGTCTTAGGATATTTCCTTTTTCACCGTAGCCCTCTATGGGCTTCCAAATATCACTTTGCATATTCCAAAAGAACAGCCTTAGTGATCGGCTTCATGATAGGAAAGCTGTAACTCTGTGAGATTAATTAACGGAACACAAAGCAGTTTCTCAGAAAGGTTCTTTCCAGTTTTTAGCGGAAGATATTTCCTTTTTCACCATAGTCCACTATGGGCTTCAAAATATCACTTTGCAAATTCCACAAGAACAGTCTTAGTGAACGGCCTCTTGAGGGGAAATCTGTAACTCTCTGAGATGAATTAACAGAACACAAAGCAGTTTCTCAGAAATCTTCTTTCCAGTTTTTAACGAAAGATATTTCCTTTTTCACCAAAGTCCTCCATGGGATTACAAATATCAGTTTGCAAATTTCACAAGAACAGTCTTGGTGAAGGGCTTCTTGAGGGGAAAGCTGTAACACTGTGAGATGAACTAACACAACACAAAGCAGTTTCTCAGACAGCTTCTTTTCGGTTTTTATCTTAGGATATTTCCATTTTCAAAATAGCCCTCTATGGGCTTCCAAGTATCACTTTGCAAATTCCACAAGAACAGTCTTATAGAAAGGCTTCTTGAGGGGAAAGCTGTAACTCGGTGAGATGTATTAACAGAACACACGGCAGTTTCTCAGAAAGCTTCTTTCCAGTTTTTAACGGAAGTTATTTCCCTTTTCACCATAGCCCTCCATGGGCTTCCAAATATGACTTTGCAAATTCCAGAAGAACAGTCTTAGCGAAAGGCTTCTGAAGGGGAAATCTGTAACTCTGTGAGTTGAATTAACAGAACACAAAGCAGTTTCTCACAAATCTTCTTTCCAGTTTTTAACGGAAGTTAGTTCCTTTTTCACCATAGTCCTCTATGGGCTTCCAAATATGACTTTGCAAATTCCACAAGAACAGTCTTAGCGAAAGGCTTCTTGAGGGGGGAAGCTGTAACTCTGTGAGATGAATTAACAGAACACAAAGCAGTCTCTCAGAAAGCTTCTTTCCAGTATTTAACTGAAGATATTTCCTTTTTCACTATAGCCCTCTATGGGCTTCCAAATATCACTTTGGAAATCCCACAAGAACAGTCTTAGCGAAAGGCTTCTTGAGAGGAAAGCTGTACCTCGGTGATATGTACTAACAGAACACACCGCATTTTCTCAGAATGGTTCTTTCCAGTTTTTAACGGAAGATATTTCCTTTTTCACCTTAGCCCTCTATGGGCTTCCAAATATCACTTTGCAAATTTCACAAAACAGTCTTAATGAACGGCTTCTTGAGGGGAAAGCTGTAACTCTGTGAGTGAACTAACAAAACACAAAGCAGCTTTCCATACAGCTTCTTTTCGGTTTTTATCTTAGGATATTTCCATTTTCACCATAGCCTACTATGGGTATCGAAATGTCACTTTGGAAATGCCACAAAAACAGTCTTAGCGGAAGGATTCTTGAGGCAAAAGCAGTAACTCTTTGAGATGAATTAACAGAACACAAAGCAGTTTCTCAGAAAGCTTCTTTTCAGTTTTTAACTGAAGGTATTTCCTTTTTCAACATAGCCCTCTATGGGCTTCAAAATATCACTTTGTAAATTCCACAACAACAGCCTTAGCGAAAGGCTTCCTGAGGTAAAAGAGTAACTGTGAGTTGAATTAACAGAACAC
The DNA here is from genome assembly GCF_047675955.1 of Chlorocebus sabaeus. NCBI lineage: Eukaryota > Metazoa > Chordata > Mammalia > Primates > Cercopithecidae > Chlorocebus > Chlorocebus sabaeus. Next base: position 816,527 of record NW_027326758.1, on the reverse strand, counting down.
AAAGCAGTTTCTCAGAAAGCTTCTTTTCAGTTTTTATCTTAGGATGTTTCCTTTTTCACCATTGCCCTCTATGTGCCTCCAAATATCACTTTGCAATTCCACAAGAACAGTCTTAGTGAACGGCTTCCTGAGGGGAAAGCTGAAGCTCGGTGATATGTACTAACAGAACACACCGCATTTTCTCAGAATGGTTCTTTCCAGTTTTTAACGGAAGATATTTCCTTTTTCACCTTAGCCCTCTATGGGCTTCCAAATATCACTTTGCAAATTTCACAAAACAGTCTTAGTGAACGGCTTCTTGAGGGAAAAGCTGTAGCTCTGTGAGATGAACTAACAGAACACAAAGCAGTTTTTCAGACAGCTTCTTTTCGGTAAGTATCTTACGATATTTCCATTTTCACCATAGCCCTCTATGGGCTTCCACATATCACTTTGGAAATTCCTCAAAAACAGTCTTAGCGGAAGGCTTCTTGAGGGGAAAGCTGTAACTCTTTGAGATGAATTAACAGAGCACAAAGCAGTTTCTCGGACAGCTTCTTTTCATTTTTTAACTGAAGTTATTTTCCTTTTTCACCATAGCCCTCTATGGGATTCCAAATATCACTATGCAAATTCCACAAGAACAGTGGAAGCGAAAGACTTCTGGAGGGGAAAACTCTAACTCTGTGAGATGAATTAACAGAACACAAAGCAGTTTCTCAGATACCTTCTTTCCAGTTTTTAACGAAAGATATTTCCTTTTTCACCATAGCCCTCTAGGGACGTCCAAATATCACTTTGCAAATCCCACAAGAACAGTCTTAGCGAAAGCCTCCTTGAGGGTAAAGCTGTAACTCTGTAAGATGAATTAACAGAACACAAAATATTTTCTCATAAAACTACTTTTCAGTTTTTACCTTAGGATATTTCCTTTTTCACCGTAGCCCTCTATGGGATTCCAATTATCACTTTGAAAATTCCACATGAACAGTCTTAGCGAAAGTCTTCTTCAGAGGAAAGCTGTAACTTTGTGAGAGGAACTAACTGAACACAAAGCAGTTTCTCAGAAAGCTTCTTTCCAGTTTTTAACTGAGGATATTTCCTTTTTCACCATAGCCCTTTTGGGCTTCCAAATATCACTTTGCAAATTCCACAAGAACAGTCTTAGCGAAAGGCTTCTTGAGGGGAAAGCTCTAACTCTGTGAGATGAATTAACAGAACACAAAGCATTTTCTCACAAATCTTCTTTCCAGTTTTTAACGGAGGATATTTCCTTTCTCACCATAGTCCTCTATGGGCTTCCAAATATCACATTGCAAATCCCACAAGAACAGTCTTAGCGAAAGTCTTCTTGGGAGGAAAGCTGTAACTCAGTGAGACGTATTAACAGAAGACATGGCATTTTCTCAGAATGCTTCTTTCCAGTTTTTAACGGAAGATATTTCCTTTTTCACCATAGTCCTCTATGGGTTTCCAAATATCACTTTCCAAATTTCACAAAACAGTCTTAATGAACGGCTTCTTGAGGGAAAAGCTATAGCTCTGTGAGATGAACTAACAGAACACAAAGCAGTTTTTCAGACAGCTTCTCTTCGGTAAGTATCTTAGGATATTTCCATTTTCACCATAGCCCTCTATGGGCTTCCACATATCACTTTGGAAATTCCTCAAAAACAGTCTTAGCGGAAGGCTTCTTGAGGGGAAAGCTGTAATTCTTGGAGATGAATTAACAGAACACAAAGCAGTTTCTCGGAAAGCTTCTTTTCATTTTTTAATTGAAGGTATTTCCATTTTCACCATAGCCCTCTATGGGATTCCAAATATCACTATGCAAATTCCACCAGAACAGTGGAAGCGAAAGACATCGGGAGGGGAAAACTGTAACGCTGTGAGATGAATTAACAGAACACAAAGCAGTTTCTCAGATATCTTCTTTCCAGTTTTTAACGAAAGATATTTCCTTTTTCACCATAGTCCTCTATGGGCTTCCAAATATCACTTTGCAAATCCCACAAGAACAGTCTTAGCGAAAGCCTTCTTGAGGGGAAAGCTGTAACTCGGTGAGATGCTTTAACAGAACACACGGCAGTTTCTCAAAAAGCTTCTTTCCAGTTTTTAACGGAAGATATGTCCTTTTTCACCATAGCCCTCTATGGGCTTCCAAATATCACTTTGCAAATTCCACAACAACAGTCTTAGCGAAAGGCTTCTTGACGGGAAAGCTGTAACTCTCTGAGATGAATTAACAGAACACAAAGCAGTTTCTCAGAAAGCTTCTTTCCACTTTTTTTTTTAATATTACATGCTTAATTTCTTTTTTATTTATATAATTTTGTGTAACAATCACTCATGAAATATCAGAATTCTTATTACTTAGTACATAAAGAATATTCAAGAAGTATTGCTGCAGTAGAAAGCTAGTCAGGTATGAGCAGGGCAGGAGAGGGCTCCCCTCTTCCACACCCCGAATGTGTTGGGAGACCTTCAGGTGATGGTCAAGGGGTTGTTAACTCTTTCTCTAAAGTAGTAATTGGTCATACCTGGTGTCAAGGAAAGGCAGGCTTCTAATAGAAAACACCTGAAACTGATTAGCAACTTCCCAATGAGATCTCAGGAGTGAGGAGAAGTAAGGCAAGATCCCGGAAGTATGCCAATGTATAAAACCCCAAGTCAAGAAGTCAAGCTGTGCACTTGGCTTCTCAACTCTCCCACTTGGCCCTCTTCCTGGTTGTACTTCCCTTCTTTTCCTTTCTGTTTTAAAGCCTTTTAATAAACCTTCACTCCTGCTCTGAGAATTACCTCTGTCTCACTTTCTGCCTTATGCCCCTTAGTGGAATTCCTTCTGAGGAAGCAAGAATGGAGGGTGCTGCAAACCTATACAGACTCGCCGCCAATGTCTCCAGAACTCGGATGTCTTCCACAGGTAATAACATCGCTTTCAATATTTTTCATAATTATATCATGCTAAAAAACTAAGTATAACAGTGTCAAATACAAATACAATTAAAGCTTTTTGAATTCTATTTTACTTTACAAGGTTTTTTAAATCAAGTATGATTTTTCCTGGTGCAATTAAATTATAATTCTTTTCATATTTATATTTAATCATTTTATATAGAATTATTTTATATTTCTAGTACTTATTATTCTAGTATATCTCTTTTAGGCTTACTTTATGTCTCACTTTTATAAAAATAAGTAAAATATATATTTGATACATTACAATAACTTAGCAAAATGCTCAGGTATAATGCTATTTAAAATTAATATACCATATTTATATAATAATGCTATAATTTTCTTATAAAATAATAAATCTTTTTAATGTTTGAAATTATAGGATGATAAGTGGTCTTTAATTTATTCCCCTTATTTGAATTTTCAGTAGTGAATATGTTCTTTCAAAAATATTTTTATGATAAATTCCAAATGCATACAATAGTGGATTACCGCTAGGTACTCATCATTCATTTCACCAGCATCAACACTTGTCCAATTCCTTTTACCTTCACTCACTTCTCCCCATTTCCCCCAACCGCATTCCTGCCACAACTGCTGACTCAAACCGTTCAAAGGATTGTTTGGTCAATCCTTTTGTAACAATTTAGTTATGTGCTTTTCCTAAAAAGTAAGTGGAAGATTATTTTTTATTTTTTATTGTTTATTTTTTACAATTATTTATTTCAATTTTGTGGGTATATAGTAGATGTATGTATTTATGGGGTGCATGAGATGTTCTGATTCAGGCATGCATTGAATAATAATCACATCAGGTAAAATGGGGTATCCATTCTCTCAAGCATTTATCCTTTGTGTTACAAGCAATCCAATTAGACTCTTTCAGTTATTTTAAAATGCACAGTTAAATTATTACTGACTATAGTCGCCTTGTTGTGCTATCAAATACTAGATCTTATTTATTCTTTCTGGTTTTTTGTACCCATTAACCATCTCCAGCTTTGCCTCAAACCCCCACTACCCTTCCCAGCCTCTGGTAACCATGCTTCTACTCTCTATCTCCATGAGTTCAATTGTTTTGATTTTTAGATCTCAAAAATAAGTGAGAACATGAAATTAGAATTATTATTAAACAGATCTCAAAATGTGACTTAGTTGCGTATCTTCACCTCCTCTCCCTGTATCAACCTGTTTCAGCCTGGAAGCCTCTAGTGGGAAGGAGGGATGTGGTTGGTTGCTTCTTTTCTTTTTTTTTTTTTTATATATATATATATTTTAAGTTCTAGGGTACATGTGCATAACGTGCAGGTTTGTTACATATGTATACTTGTGCCCTGTTGCTGTACTGCACCCATCAATTCGTCATTTACATCAGGTATAACTCCCAATGCAATTCCTCCCCCCTCCCCCCTCCCCATGATAGGCCCCGGTGTGTGATGTTCCCCTTCCCGAGTCCAAGTGATCTCATTGTTCAGTTCCCACCTATGAGTGAGAACATGCGGTGTTTGGTTTTCTGTTCTTGTGGTAGTTTGCTAAGAATGATGGTTTCCAGCTGCATCCATGTCCCTACAAAGGACACAAACTCATCCTTTTTTATGGCTGCATAGTATTCCATGGTGTATATGTGCCACATTTTCTTAATCCAGTCTGTCACTGATGGACATTTGGGTTGATTCCAAGTCTTTGCTATTGTGAATAGTGCCGCAATAAACATACGTGTGCGTGTCTTTATAGCAGCATGATTTATAATCCTTTGGGTATATACCCAGTAATGGGATGCCTGGGTCATATGGTACGTCTAGTTCTAGATCCTTGAGGAATCGCCATACTGTTTTCCATAATGATTGAACTAGTTTACAATCCCACCAACAGTGTAAAAGTGTTCCTATTCCTCCACATCCTCTCCAGCACCTGTTGTTTCCTGACTTCTGAATGATCGCCATTCTAACTGGTGTGAGATGGTATCTCAGTGTGGTTTTGATTTGCATTTCTCTGACGGCCAGTGAGGATGAGCATTTTTTCATGTGTCTGTTGGCTGTATGAATGTCTTCTTTTGAGAAATGTCGGTTCATATCCTTTGCCCACTTTTTGATGGGGTTGTTTGTTTTTTTCTTGTAAATTTGTTTGAGGTCTTTGTAGGTTCTGGATATTAGCCTTTGTCAGATGAGTAGATTGCAAAAATTTTCTCCCATTCTGTAGGTGGCCTGTTCGCTCTGATGGTAGTTTCTTTTGCTGTGCAGAAGCTCTTTAGTTTAATGAGATCCCATTTGTCAATTTTGGCTTTTGCTGCCGTTGCTTTTGGTGTTATAGACATGAAGTCTTTGCCCATGCCTATGTCCTGAATGGTACTACCTAGGTTTTCCTCTAGGGTTTTTATGGTATTAGGTCTAACCTTTAAGTCTCTAATCCATCTTGAATTAATTTTCGTATAAGGAGTAAGGAAAGGATCCAGTTTCAGCTTTCTGCTTATGGCTAGCCAATTTTCCCAGCACCATTTATTAAATAGGGGATCCTTTCCCCATTTCTTGTTTCTCTCAGGTTTGTCAAAGATCAGATGGCTGTAGATGTGTGGTATTATTTCTGAGGACTCTGTTCTGTTCCATTGGTCGATATCTCTGTTTTGGTACCAGTACCATGCTGTTTTGGTGACTGTAGCCTTGTAGTATAGTTTGAAGTCAGGTAGCGTGATGCCTCCAGCTTTGTTCTTTTGACATAGGATTGTCTTGGAAATGAGGGCTCTTTTTTGGTTCCATATGAACTTTAAAGCAGTTTTTTCCAATTCTGTGAAGAAACTCATTGGTAGCTTGATGGGGATGGCATTGAATCTATAAATAACCTTGGGCAGTATGGCCATTTTCACAATATTGATTCTTCCTATCCATGAGCATGGTGTGTTCTTCCATTTGTTTGTGTCCTCTTTTATTTAATTGAGCAGTGGTTTGTAGTTCTCCTTGAAGAGGTCCTTTACATCCCTTGTAAGTTGGATTCCTATGTGTTTTATTCTCTTTGAAGCAATTGTGAATGGAAGTTCATTCATGATTTGGCTCTCTGTTTGTCTGTTACTGGTGTATACGAATGCTTGAGATTTTTGCACATTAATTTTGTATCCTGAGACTTTGCTGAAGTTGCTTATCAGCTTAAGGAGATTTCGGGCTGAGACAATGGGATTTTCTAAATATACAATCATGTCATCTGCAAAGAGGGACAATTTGACTTCTTCTTTTCCTAACTGAATCCCCTTGATTTCTTTCTCTTGCCTGATTGCCCTAGCCAGGACTTCCAACACTATGTTGAATAGGAGTGGTGAGAGAGAGCATCCCTGTCTTGTGCCAGTTTTCAAAGGGAATTTTTCCAGTTTTTGCCCTTTCAGTATGATATTGGCTGTGGGTTTGTCATAAATAGCTCTTATGATTTTGAGGTACGTTCCATCAATACCGAATTTATTGAGCGTTTTTAGCATGAAGGGCTGTTGAATTTTGTCCAAAGCCTTTTCTGCATCGATTGAGATAATGATGTGGTTCTTGTCTTTGGTTCTGTTTATATTCTGGATTATATTTATTGATTTGCGAATGTTGAACCAGCCTTGCATCCCAGGGATGAAGCCCACTTGATCATGGTGGATAAGCTTTTTGATGTGCTGTTGAATACGGTTTGCCAGTATTTTATTGAGGATTTTTGCATCGATGTTCATCAGGGATATTGGTCTAAAATTCTCTTTTTTTGTTGTGTCTCTGCCAGGCTTTGGAATCAGGATGATGTTGGCCTCATAAGATGAGTTAGGGAGGATTCCCTGTTTTTCTATTGATTGGAATAGTTTCAGAAGGAATGGTACCAGCTCCTCCTTGTACCTCTGGTAGAATTCTGCTGTGAATCCATCTGGTCCTGGACTTTTATTCATTGGTAGGCTATTAATTATTGCCTCAATTTCAGAGCCTGCTATTGGTCTATTCAGGGATTCAACTTCTTCCTGGTTTAGTCTTGGAAGAGTGTAAGTGTCTAGGAAATTATTAATTTCTTCTAGATTTTCTAGTTTATTTGCATAGAGGTGTTTATAGTATTCTCTGATGGTAGTTTGTATTTCTGTGGGGTCAGTGGTGATATCCACTTTATCATTTTTTACTGCGTCTCTTTGATTCTTCTCCCTTTTCTTCTTTATTAGTCTTGCTAGCGGTCTGTCAATTTTGTTGATCTTTTCAAAAAACCAACTCCTGGATTCATTGATTTCTTGGAGGGATTTTTGTGTCTCTATCTCCTTCAGTTCTGCTCTGATCTTAGTTATTTCTTGCCTTCTGCTAGCTTTTGAATGAGTTTGCTCTTGCTTCTCTAGTTCTTTTAATTGCGATGTTAGAGTGTCAATTTTAGATCTTTCCTGCTTTCTCTTGTGGGCATTTAGTGCTATAAATTTCCCTCTACACACTGCTTTAAATGTGTCCCAGAGATTCTGGTATGTTGTATCTTTGTTCTCATTGGTTTCAAAGAACATCTTTATTTCTGCCTTCATTTCGTCATGTACCCAGTAGTCATTCAGGAGCAGGTTGTTCAGTTTCCATGTAGTTGAGCGGTTTTGATTGAGTTTCTTAGTCCTGAGTTCTAGTTTGATTGCAGTGTGGTCTGAGAGACAGTTTGTTACAATTTCTGTTCTTGTACATTTACTGAGGAGTGCTTTACTTCCAACTATGTGGTCAATTTTGGAATAAGTGCCATGTGGTGCTGAGGAGAATGTATATTCTGTTGATTTGGGATGGAGAGTTCTATAGATGTCTATTAGTTCTGCTTGCTGCAGTGATGAGTTCAATTCCTGGATATCCTTGTTAATTTTCTGTCTCGTTGATCTGTCTAATGTTGACAGTGGAGTGTTGAAGTCTCCCATTATTATTGTATGGGAGTCTAAGTCTCTTTGTCAGGCTCTAAGGACTTGCTTTATGAATCTGGGTGCTCCTGTATTGGGTGCATATATATTTAGGATAGTTAGCTCTTCCTGTTGAATTGATCCCTTTACCATTATGTAATGGCCTTCTTTGTCTCTTTTGATCTTTGATGGTTTAAAGTCTGTTTTATCAATGACTAGTATTGCAACCCCTGCTTTTTTTTGTTCTCCATTTGCTTGGTAAATCTTCCTCCATCCCTTTATTTTGAGCCTATGTATGTCTCTGCGTGTGAGATGGGTCTCCTGAATACAGCAGACTGATGGGTCTTGACTCTTTATCCAGTTTGCCAGTCTGTGTCTTTTAATTGGAGCATTTAGTCCATTTACATTTAAGGTTAATATTGTTACGTGTGAACTTGATCCTACCATTATGATATTAACTGGTTATTTTCCTCGTTAGTTGATGCAGTATCTTCCTAGCCTTGATGGTCTTTACATTTTGGCATGTTTTTGCAATGGCTGATACCGGTTGTTCCTTTCCATGTTTAGTGCTTCCTTCAGGGTCTCCTGTAAGGCAGGCCTAGTGGTGACAAAATCTCTAAGCATTTGCTTATCTGTAAAGGATTTTATTTCTCCTTCGCTTATGAAACTTAGTTTGGCTGGATATGAAATTCTGGGTTGAAAATTCTTTTCTTTAAGAATGTTGAATATTGGCCCCCACTCTCTTCTGACTTGTAGAGTTTCTGCCGAGAGATCTGCTGTTAGTCTGATGGACTTCCCTTTGTGGGTAACCCGACCTTTCTCTCTGGCTGCCCTTAAGATTTTTTTCTTCATTTCAACTTTGGTGAATCTGGCAATTATGTGTCTTGGAGTTGCTCTTCTCGAGGAGTATCTTTGTGGTGTTCTCTGTATTTCCTGGATTTGAATGTTGGCCTGCCCTACTAGGTTGGGGAAGTTCTCCTGGATGATATACTGAAGAGTGTTTTTCAACTTGGATCCATTTTCCCCCTCACTTTCAGGCATCCCAATCAGACGTAGATTTCGTCATTTTACATAATCCCATACTTCTTGCAGGCTTTGTTCATTTCTTTTTCTTGTTTTTTCTTTTGATTTCTCTTCTTGCTTCATTTCATTCATTTGACCCTTAATCGCTGATACTCTTTTCCAGTTGATCGAGTCAGTTACTGAAGCTTGTGCATTTGTCACGTATTTCTCGTGTCATGGTTTTCATCTCTTTCATTTCGTTTATGACCTTCTCTGCATTAATTATTCTAGCCATCAATTCTTCCACTTTTTATTCATGACATTTAATTTCTTTGCGCTGGGCATGTAATTACTCCTTTAGCTCTGAGAAGTTTGATGGACTGAAACCGTCTTCTATCATCTCGTCAAAGTCATTCTCATTCCAGCTTTGACCCGTTGCTGGCGATGAGCTGCGCTCCTTTGCCGGAGGAGACGCGCTCTTATTTTTTGAAATTCCAGCTTTTCTGCCCTGCTTTTTCCCCATCTTTGTGGCTTTATCTGCCTCTGGTTTTTAACAGAAGATATTTCCTTTTTCACCATAGCCCTCTATGGGCTTCCAAATATCACTTTGCAAATTTCACAAGAACAGTCTTAGTGAACGGCTTCTTGAGGGGAAAGCTGTAACTCTGTGAGATGAATTAACAGAACACAAAGCACTTTCTCAGAAATCTTGTTTCCAGTTTTTAACGAAAGATATTTCCTTTTTCACCATAACCCCCCTGGGCTTCGAAATATCACTTTTCAAATTCCACAAGAACAGTCTTAGCGAAAGGCTTCTTGAGGAGAAAGGTGTAACTCTGTGAGATGAATTACCAGAACACAAAGCAGTTTCTCAGAAAGCTTCTTTTCGGTTTTTATCTTAGGATATTTCAATTTTCACCGTAGCCCTCTAAGGGCTTCCAAATATCACTTGGCAAATTCCACAAGAACAGTCTTAGCGAAAGGCATCTTGAGGGGAAAGCTGTAAATCTGTGAGATGAATTAACAGAACACAAAGCAGTTTCTAAAAAACATTCTTTCCAGTTTTGAACGGAAGATATTTCCTTTTTCATCATAGCCCTCTATGGGCTTCCAAATATCGCCTTGAAAATTCCACAGGAACAATCTTAGTGAACGGCTTCTTGAGGGGAAAGCTATAACTCTATGAGATGAACTAAGAGAACATAATGCAGTTTCTCAGAAAGGTTCTTTTCGGTTTTTATCTTAGAATATTTCCTTTTTGCCATAACACTCTATGGGCTGCTAAAATCAATTTGCAAATTCCACAAGAACAGTCTTAGCGAAAGGCTTCCTGAGGAGAATGCTGTAACTCTGTGAGATGAATTAACAGGAAACAAAGCACTTTGTCAGAATGATAATTTCCAGTTTATAACCGAAAATATTTCCTTATTCACCATAGCCCTCTATGACCTTCTAAATACCATTTTCGAAATGACACAAGAACAGTCCTAGCGAAGCAGTTTCTCAGAAGGCTTCTTTCCAGTTTATATCGGAAGATATTTCCTTTTTCACCATATCCCTCTATGGGCTTCCAAATATCCACTTGCAAATTCCACAAGAACAGCCTTAGCGAAGGGCTTCTTCAGAAAGGCTTTTTAGGGGAAAGCTGTAACTCTGTGAGTTGAATTAACAGAACACAAAGCAGTTTCTCAGAAAGATTGTTGCCAGTTTTTAACTGAAGATATTTCCTTTTTCACCGTATCCCTCTATGGGCTTCCAAATATCACTTTGCAACTTCCACAAGAACAGTCTTAGCCAAAGGCTTCTTGAGGGGAAAGCTGTAGCTCTGTGAGATTAATTAACAGACAACAAAGCAGTTACTCAGAAAGCTTCTTTCCAGTTTTTAACGGAAGAGATTTCCTTTTTCACCTTATCCCTCGATGGGCTTTGAAATATCACTTTGCAAATTCCAAAAGAACAGTCTTATTGAACGGATTCTTGAGGGGAAAGCTATAACTCTGTGAGATGAATTAAGAGAACACATTGCAGTTTTTAAGAAAGCATCTTTTCGGTTTTTATGTTACGATATTTTCTTTTTCACCATAGCTTTCTAAGGGCTTCCAAATATCACTTTGCAAATTCCACAAGAACAATCTTAGGGGAAGGCTCCTTGAAGGGAAAGCTGTAACACTGTGAGATGAATTAACGGAACACAAAGTTGCTTCTCAGAAAGCTTCTTTCCAGTTTTTAACGGAAGTTATTTCATTTATTACCATAGCCTTCTATGGGCTTCCACATATCAGTTTGCAAATATCACAAGAATAGTCTTAGCGAAGCTTTCTTGAGGAGAAAGCCGTAACTCTCTGAGATGAATTAAAAGAACACAAAGCAGTTTCTCAGAAAGCTTCTTTTCGGTTTTTATCTTAGGATATTTCCATATGCACCACAGCTCTCTATGGCCTTCCAAGTATCACGTTGCCAATTCCAAAAGAACAGTCTTTGCGAAAGGCTTCTTGAACGGAAAGCTGTAAATCTCTGAGATGAATTAACAGAACAGAAAGCAGTTACTCAGAAAGCTTCTTTTCGGTTTTTGTCTTAGGATAGTTCCTTTTTCACCCTAGAACTCTAAGGGCTTCCAAATATCACTTTGCAAATTCCACAAGAGCAGTCTTAGCGAAAGTCTTCTTGAGGGGAAAGCTGTAAATCTGAGAGATGAATTAACAGAACACAAAGCATTTTCCCAGAAAACTTCTTTCCAGTTTTTAACTGAAGATATTTTCTTTTTCACCATAGACCTCTTTAGGCTTTCAAATATCACTTTGCAAATTCCACAAGAACAGTCTTAGTGAAAGGCCTCTTTAGCGGAAAGCTGTAACACTGTGAGATGAATTAACAGAACACAAAGCAGTTTCTCACAAAGCTTCTTTTTACATTTTATCTTAGGATATTTCCTTTTTAACCATAGCCCTCAATGGGCTTCCAAATATCACTTTGCAAATTCCACAAGACCAGTCCTAGCGAAAGGCTTCTTGAGGAGAAATCTGTAACTCTCTGAGATGAATTAACAGAAAAAATAGCAGTTTCTCAGAAAACTTCTTTTCAGTTATTAACTGAAAATATTTCCTATTTCACCTTAGCCCTCTATGGGCTTCCAAATATCACTTTGCAAATTTTACAAGAACAGCCTTCGCGAAAGACTTCTTGAGAGGAAAGCTGTAACTCTGTGAGATGAATTAACAGAACACAAAACAGTTTCTCAGAAAGATTATTCCCAGTTTTTACGGAGGATATTTCCTGTTTCACCACAGCCCTCTATGGATTCCAAATACCACTTTTCAAATTCCACAATAATAGTCTTAGGGAAAGGCTTCTTGACGGGAAAAGTGTAACTCTGTGAGATGAATTAAAAGAACCCAAAGCAGTTTCTCAGAAAACTTCTTTTCATTTTTTAAGGGAAAATATTTCCTTTTTCACCTTAGCCCTCTATGTGCTTCCAAATATCACTTTGTAAATTCCACAAGAAGAGTCTTAGCGAAAGGCTTCTTCAGGAGATAGCTGGAACTCTGTGTGATGAATTAACAGAACACAAAACAGTTTCCAGAAAGCTTCTTTCCAGTTTTTGACGTAAGATAGTTTCTTTTTCACCGTAGACCTCTATCTGCGTTGAAATATCACTTTACAAATTCCAGAAGAACAGTCTTAGCGAAAGGCTTCTTGAGGTGAAAGCTATAACCCTGTGAAAAGAAATAACAGAATAAAAAGCAGTTTCTCAGAAAGCTTCTTTTCAGTTATTATCTCAGAATATTTCCTTTTTCCCCATAGCCCTCTATGGGCTTCCAAATATCACTTTGCAAATTCCACAAGAACAGTCTTAGTGAACGGCTTCTTGAGGGGAAAGCTGTAACTCTGTGAGATGAATTAAGAGAACACTAAGCAGTTTCTCAGAAAATTTCTTTTCAGTTTTTATCTTAGGATATTTCCTTTTTCACCGTAGCCCTCTATGGGCTTCCAAATATCACTTTGCAAATTCCACAAGAACAGTCTTAGGGAAAGGCTTCTGGAGGGGAAAGGTGTAACTCTCTGAGATGAATTAAAAGAACCCAAGGCAGTTTTTCAGAAATCTTGTTTTCATTTTTTAACGGAAAATATTTCCTTTTTCAAAATAGAACTCTATGGGTTTCCTAATATCACTTTGAAAATTCCACAAGAACAGTCTTAGCGAAAGCTTTCTTGAGGAGGAAGCTGTAACTCAGTGAGATGAATTAACAGAACACAAAACAGTTTCCAGAAAGCTTCTTTCCAGTTTTTTCGGAGGATATTTCCTTTTACACCATAGCCCTCTATGGGCTTCCAAATATCACTTTGCAAATTCCACAAGAACAGTCTTAGCGAAAGGCCTCTTTAGGGGAAAGCTGTAACTCTGTGAGATGAATTAACAGAACACAAAGCAGTTTCTCACAAAGCTTCTTTTTAGATTTTATATTAAGATATTTCCTTTTTCACCATAGACCTCAATGGGCGCCCAAATATCACTATGCAAATTCCACAAGAACAGGCTTAGTGAAAGGCTTCTTGATGGAAAAGCTGTAACTCTGTGAGATGAATTAACAGAACTCAAAGCAGTTTCTCAGAAATATTCTGTCCAGTTTTTAACAGAATATATTTACTTTTTCACCATAACCCTCTATTGGCCTCCAAATATCACTGTGCAAATTCCACAAGAACAGTGTTAGCGAAAGGCTTCTTGAGGGGAAATCTGTGACTGTGTGAGATGTATTAACAGAACACTATGCAGTTTGTCGGAAATCTTCTTTACAGTTTTTAACCGAAGATATTTCCTTTTTCACCATAGCGTTCTACGGGCTTCCAAATATCACTTTGCAAATTTCACAAGAACAGTCTTAGTGAACGGCTCCTTGAGTGGAAAGCTGTAACTCTGTGAGATGAATTAACAGAACACAAAGCAGTTTCTCAGAAAGCTTCCTTCCAGTTTTTAATGGAAGATATTTCCTTTTTACCCAAAGCCCTGTATGTGCGTCCAAATATCAGTTTGCAAATCCCACAAGAACAGTCTTAGCGAAAGGCTTTTTGAGAGGAAAGTTGTAACTCAGTGAGATGTATTAACAGAAAACACGGCATTTTCTCAGAATGCTTCTTTCCAGTTTTTAACGGAAGATATTTCCTTTTTCACCATAGTCCTCTATGGGTTTCCAAATATCACTTTCCAAATTTCACAAAACAGTCTTAGTAAACGGCTTCTTGAGGGGAAAGCTGTAGCTCTGTGAGATGAACTAACAGAACACAAAGCAGTTTTTCAGACAGCTTCTTTTCGGTTAGTATCTTAGGATATTTCCATTTTCACTATAGCCCTCTATGGGCTTCCACATATCACTTTGGAAATTCCTCAAAAACAGTCTTAGCGGAAGTCTTCTTGAGTGGCAAGCTGTAACTCTTTGAGATGAATTAACAGAACACAAAACAGTTTCTCGGAAAGCTTCTTTTCATTTTTTAACTGAAGGTATTTCCTTTTTCACCATAGCCCTCTATTTGCTTCCAAATATCACTTTGCAAATTCCACAAGAACAGTGTTAGCGAAAGGTTACTGGAAGGGAAACTGTAACTCTGTGAGATGCATTAACAGAACACAAAGCAGTTTCTCAGAAATCTTCTTTCCATTTTTTAACAGAAGATATTTCCTTTTTCACCTTAGCCCTCTATGGGATTCCAAATATCACTTTGCAAATTGCACAAGAACAGTCTTAGCGAAAGGCTTCTTGAGGGGAAAGCTTAACTCTCTGAGTTTAATTAACAGAACACAAAGCAGTTTCCCAGAAAGCTTCATTTCGGATTTTATCTTACAATATTTCCTTTTTCAACATAGCCCTCTATGGTCTTCCAAATATCACTTTGCAAATTACACAAGAACAGTCTTTGTGAAAGACTTCTTGAGGGGAAAGCTGTAACTCTCTGAGATGAATTAAGAGAATACAAAGCAGTTTCTCAGAAACCTTCTTTTCCTTTTTTAATCTTTCGACATTACCATTTTAACCATAGCGCTATAGAGGTTCCAAATATCACTTTGCGAATTCCAGAAGAACAGTCTTAGCGAAAGGCTTCTTGAGGGTAAAGCTGTAACTCTGTAAGATGAATTACCAGAACACAAAACATTTTCTCAGAAACCTACTTTTCAGTGATTACCTTGGGATATTTCCTTTTTCACCATAGCCCTCTATGGGATTCCAAATATCACTTTGCAAATTGCACATGAACAGTATTAGCGAAAGTCTTCTTGAGAGGAAAGCTGTAACTCTGTGAGATGAATTAACAGAACACAAAGCAGTTTCTCAGAAACATTCTTTCCAGTATTTTACGCAACATATTTCCTTTTTCACCGTAGCCCTCTACGGGCTTCCAAATATCACTTTGCAAATCACACAAGAACAGTCTTAGCGAAAGGCTTCTTGAGAAGCAATCTGTAACTCGGTGAGATGTATTCACAGAACCCAGGCAGTTTCTCAGAACGCTTCTTTCCAGTTTTTAACGGAAGATATTTTCATTTTCACCATTGCCTTCTATGGGCTTCCAAATATCACTTTGCAAATTCCGCAAGAACAGTCTTAGTGAACGACTTCTTGAGGGGAAAGCTGTAACTCTGTGAGATAAATTAACACAACAGAAAGCAGTTTCTCAGACAGCTTCTTTTCGGTTTTTATCTTAGGATATTTACATTTTCTCCATAGCCCTCTATGGGCTTCCAAATATCACTTTGCAAATTTCACAAGAACAGTCTTTGTGAATGACTTCTTGAAGGGAAAGCTGTAACTCTGTGAGATGAATTAACAGAACACAAAGCAGTTTCACAGAAAGCTTCATTTCAGTTTTTATCTTTGGATGTTTTCTTTTTCACCATAGCCGTCTATGGGCCTCCAAATATCACTTTGCAAATTCCACAAGAAAAGTCTTAGTGAACGGCTTCTTGAGGGGAAAGCTGTAACTCTGCGAGATGAATTAACAGAACACAAAGCAGTTTCTCAGAAAGCTTCTTTTCAGTTTTTAACGGAGGATATTTACTTTTATTCCATAGCCCTCTATGGGCTTCCAAATATCACTTTGCAAGTTTCACAAGAACAGTCTTAGCGAAAGGCTTCCTGAGGGGAAAGTTGTAACTCTGTGAGATTAATTAACAGAACACAAAGCAGTGTTTCAAACAGCTTCTTTTCAGTTTTTAACTGAAGATATTTCCTTTTTCAACATAACGCTCTATGGGCTTCCAAATATCACTTTGCAAATTCCACAAGAACAGTCTTAGCGAAAGGCTTTTAGAGGAAAATGTTGTAACTATGTGAGATGAATTAACAGAACACAAAGTAGTTTCTCAGAAAGCTTCTTCTCAGTTTTTATCTTATGATATTGCCTTTTTCACCATAGCCCTCTATGGGCTTCCAAATCTCACTTTGCAAATTCCACAACAACAGTCTTAGCGAAAGAATTATTGAGAGGAAAGCTGTAACTCTGTGAGGTGAATTAACAGAACAAAAAGGAGTTTCTCGAAAAGCTTCTTTCCGCTTTTTAAATGAAGATATTTCCTATTTCACCATAGCGCTCTATGGGCTTCCAAATATCACTTTGCAAATCCCAAAAGAACAGCCTTAGCGAAAGGCTTCTTGAGGGGAAAGCTGTAACTAGGTGAGGTATATAATCAGAACAAATGGCAGTTTCTCAGAAAGCTTCTTTCCAGTTTTTAACTGAAGATATTTCCTTTTTCACCATAGCCCTCTATGGGCTTCCAAATATCACTTTGCAAAGTGGACAACAACAGCCTCAGCGAACGGCTTTTAGAGGGAAATGTTGTAATTCTGTGAGATGAATTAAGAGAACACAAAGCAGTTTCTCAGAAAGCTTCTTTCCAGTTTTTATCGGAAAATAATTCCTTTTTCACCATAGCCACCTATGGGATTCTAAATATCTCTTTCCAAATTTCAGAAGAACAGTCTTAGTGAAAGGCCTCATGAGGGGAAATCTGTAACACTCTGAGATGAATTAACAGAACACACGGCAGTTTCTCAAAAAGCTTCTTTTCGGATTTTATCTTACTATATTTCCTTTTTCAACATAGCCCTCTATGGTCTTCCAAATATCACTTTGCAAATTACACAATTCTGTCTTTGTGAAAGACTTTTGAATGGAAAGCCGTAACTCTCTGAGTTGAGTTAACAGAACCCAAAGCAGTTTCTCAGAAAGCTTCTTTTCAGTTTTTATCTTAGGATATTTCCTTTTTCAGCATAGCCCTCTATGGGCTTCCAAAAACATTTTGGAAAATATCATGTTGCAAATTCCACAAGAACACTCTTAGCGAAAGGATTCTGGACGGTAAAGCTGTAAATCTGTGAGATGAACTAACAGAACACAAAGCGGTTTCTCAGAAACCTTCTTTTCGTTTTTTATCTTAGGATATTTCCTTTTTCACCAAAGCCCTCTATGGGCTTCCAAATAGCACTTTGCAAATTCCAGAACAGTCTTAGCGAAAGGCTTCATGAGGGGATAACTGTAACTCCGTGAGATGAATTAAGAGGACACAAAGCAGTTTCCTAGAAAGATTCTTTGCAGTATTTAACGCAACATATTTCCTTTTTCTCCGTAGCCCTGTATGGGCTTCCAACTATCACCTTGCATATTCCACAGGAAGAGTTTAGTGAATGGCTTCTTGAGGGGAAAGCTGTAACTCTGTGAGATGAATTAAGAGAACACAATGCACTTTCTCAGAAGGCTTCTTTTCTGTTTTTATCTTAGGATATATACTTTTTCGCCATAACCCTCTATGGGCTTCCAATATCGCTTTGCAAATTCCACAAGAACAGTCTGAGTGAACGGCTGCTTGAGGGTAAACTGTAACTCTGTGAGATGAATTAACAGAATATAAAGCAGTTTCTCAGAAAGCTTCTTTTCAGTTTTTAACGGAGGATGTTTCCTTTTTCTCCGTAGCCCTATATGGGCTTCCAAATATCACTTTGCAAGTTCTACAAGAACAATCTTAGCGAAAGGCTTCTGAGGGAAAAGCTGTAATTCTGTGAGATGAATTAACAGAACACAAAGCAGTTTCTCAGCCATCTTCCTTCCAGTTTTTAACGGAAGATATTTGCTTTTTCACCATAGCACTCTAAGGGTTTCCAAATATCACTTTGCAAATTCCACAAGAACAGTCTTAGCGAGAGGGTCCTTGACGGAAAAGCTGTAACTCGGTGAGATGTATTAACAGAACACAAGGCAGTTTGTCAGAATGCTTCTTTCCAGTTTTTAACGGAAGATATTTTCATTTTCACGATAGCCTTCTATGAGTTTCCAAATATCACTTTGGAAATTTCACAAGAACAGTCTTAGTGAACGACTTTTTGAGGGGAAAGCTGTAACACTGTGAGATAAACTAACACAACACAAAGCAGTTTCTCACACAGTTTCTTTTCGGTTTTTATCTTTGGATATTTCCATTTTCACAATAGCCCTCAATGGGCTTCCAAATATCATTTTGCAAATTTCACAAGAACAGTCTTAGTGAACGACTTATTGACGGGAAAGCAGTAACTCTGTGACATGAATTAGCATAACACAAAGCAGTTTCACAGAAAGCTTCATTTCAGTTTTTATCTTAGGATGTATTCTTTTTCACCATAGACCTCAATGGGCCTCCAAATATCACTTTGCAAATTCCACAAGAAAAGTATTGGTGAACGGCTTCTGGAGGGGAAAGTTGTAGCTCTGTGAGATGAATTAACAGAACACAAAGCAGTTTCTCAGAAAGCTTCTTTCCAGTTTTTAACGGAAGATATTTCCTTTTTCACCATAGCTCTCTAAGGGCTTCCAAATATCACTTTGCATATTCCACAAGAACAGTCTTAGAGAAAGGTTTCTTAAGGGGAAAGCTGTAAATCTGTGAGATGAATTAACATAACACAAAGCGTTTTCTCAGAAAGCTTCTCTCCAGTTTTTGTCTCGGTATATTTCCTATTTCACCACAGCCCTCTATGGTCTTCTAAATATCACTTTCCAAATTCCACAAGAACAATCTTAGGGAAAGGCTTCTTGAGAGGAAAGTTGTAACTCTGTGAGATGAATTAACAGAACACAAAGCAGTTTCTTAGAAATCTTCTTTCCAGTTTTTAACGGAATATATTTTCTTTTTCACCGTAGCCATCTATGTTCTTCGAAATATCACTTTGCAAATTCCACAAGAACAGTCTTAGCGAAAGGCTTCTTGAGGGGAAAGCAGTAACTCTGTGAGATGAATTAACAGAACACAACGCAGTTTCTCAGGAAGGTTTTTCATGTTTTAACAGAAAATATTTCCTTTTTCACCATAGCCCTCTATGGACTTCCAAATAACACTTTGCAAATTCCACAAGAACAGTCTTAGCGAAAGGCTTCTTGAGGGGAAAGCGGTAACTCTGTGAGCTGAATAAACAGAACACAAAGCAGTTTCTCAGAAAGATTCTTTCCATTTTTTGTCTTAGGATATTTCCTTTTTCATCATAGCCCTCTATGTGCTTCCAAATAAGACTTTGGAAATTCCACAAGAACAGTCTTAGCGAAAGGCTTCTTGAGGGGAGAGCTGTAACTCTGTGAGATGAATTAACGGAACACAAAGCAGTTTCACAGAAAGCTTCTTTCCAGTTTTTAACTGAAGCTATTTCCTTTTTCACCATAGCCCTCTATGGGCTTCTAAATATCACGTTCAAAATTCCACATCAACAGTCTTAGCGAAAGGATTCTTGAGGGGAAAGCTGTAACTCTGTGATATGAATTAAAAGAACACAAAGCAGTTTCTCAGAAAGCTTCTTTCCAGTTTTTAACGGAAGATATTTCCTTTTTCACCAAAGCCCTGCGTGGGCTTCCAAATATCACTTTGCAAATTCCACAAGAACAGTCTTAGTGGAAGGCTTCTTGAAGGGAAAGCTGTAACTCTGTGAGTTGAATTAACAGAAATCAAAGCAGTTTCTCAGAAAGTTTCTTTCCAGTTTTTAACTGAAGATATTTCCTTTTTCACCAAAGCCGTCAATGGGTTTCCAAAGATCACCTTGCAAATTCCACAAGAACAGTCTTAGCGAAAGACCTCTTCAGGTGAAAGCTGTAACTCTGTGAGATGAATTTAAAGAACACAAAGCAGTTTCTCAGAGAGCTTCTTTCCAGTTTTTAACTGAAGATATTTCCTTTTTCAACAAGCCGTTTATGGGCTTCCAAATATCACTTTGCAAATTCCAGAAGATCAGTCTTAGCGAAAGGCTTCTTGAGGAGAAAGCTGTAACTCTGTGAAATGTATTATCAGAACACAAAGCAGTTTCTCAGAATGCCTCGTTTCAGTTTTTAACGGAAGATATTTCCTTTTCCACGATAGCCCTCGATGGGCTTCCAAATATCACTTTGCAAATTCCACAAGAACAGTCTTAGCGAAAGGCATCTTGAGGGGAAAGTTGTAACTCTGTGAGATGAATTATCAGATCACAAAGCAGTATTTCAGAAAGTTTCTTTTCAGTTGTTGTCTTAGGATACTTCCTTTTTCACCATAGTCCTCTATGGGCTTCCAAATATCACTTTGCAAATTCCACAAGAACAGTCTAAGCGAGACGCTTCTTGAGGGAAAAGCTGTAACTCTGTGAGCTGAAAGAACAGAATACAAAGCAGTTTCTCAGAAAGGTTCTTTCCAGTTTTTAACGGAGGATATTTCCTTTTTCACCATAGCCCTCTATGGGCTTCTAATATCACGTTCTGAATTCCACAAGAACAGTCTTAGCGAAAGGATTCTTGAGGGGAAAGCTGTATCTCTGTGAGATGAATTAACAGTACACAAGGCAGTTTCTCAGGAAGCTTCTTTCCAGTTTTTAACAGTGAATATTTCCCTTTTCACCATAGACATCTATGGCCTTCTAAATATCACTTTCCAAATTCCACAAGAACAGTCTTAGGGAAAGGCTTCTTGAGGGGAAAGCTGTAACTTTGCGAGATGAAATAACAGAACACAAAGCAGTTTCTCAGAAATCATATTTCCAGTTTTTAACGGAATATGTTTCCTTTTTCACCAAAGCCCTCTATGGGCTTCCAAATATCTCTTTTCAAATTCCTCAAGAACAGTCTTAGTGAAAGGCTTCTTAAGGGGAAAGCTGTAACTCTGTGCGGTGAATTAACAGAACACAAAGTATTTTCTCAGAAAACTTCTTTCCAGTTTTAAACGGAAGATGTTTCCTTTTTCACCATAGCCCTCACTGGGCTTCCAAATAGCACTTTGAAAATTCCACAAGAACAGTCTTAGAGAAAGACTTCTCGAGGGGAAAGCTGTAACTCTGTGAGATGAATTAACAAAACACAAAGAAGTTTCTCAGAAAGCTTCTTTCCAGTTTTTTACTGAAGTAACTTCCTTTTTCACCATAGCCTTCTACGGGCTTCCAAATATCACTTCACAAATTCCACAAGAACAGTCTTGGCGAAAGGCTTCTTGAGGGGAAAGCTGTAACTCTGTGAGATGAATTAACAGAACACAACGCAGTAGATCAGAAAGCTTCTTTTCAGGTTTTGTCTTAGGATATTTCCTTTTTCACATTGACGTCTATGGGTTTCCAAATATCACTTTGCAAATTCCACAGGAACAGGCTTAGTGAAAGGCTTCTTGAGGGGAAAGCTGTAACTCTGTGACATGAATTAACAGAACACAAAGCAGTTTCTCAGAAAGCTTCTTTCCAGTTTTTAACGGAAGATATTTCCTTTTTCACCGTAGCCCTCTATGGGCTTCCAAATATCACTTTGCAAATTCCACAAGAACAGGCTTGGCGAAAGGTTTTTTGAGGGGAAAGCTGTAACTCTGTGGGATGAATTAACAGAACACAAAGCAGTTTCTCAGAAAGCTTCTTTGCAGTTTATTACGGAAGATATTTTCTTTTTCTCCAAGCCCTCTTTGGGCTTCCAAATATCACTTTGCAAATTCTACAAGAACAGTCTCAGCGTTAGGCTTCTTGAGGGGAAAGCTGTAACTATGTGAAATGAATTAACAGAACACACAGCAGTTTCTCAGAAATCTTCTTTCCACTTTTTAACTGAAGGTATTTCCTTTTTCACAATAGCCCTCTATGAGCTTCCAAATATCACTTTCCAAATTCCACAAGAACAGTCTTAGCGGAAGGCTTCTTGAGGGGAAGGCTGTAACTCTGTGAAATGAATTAACGGAACACAAAGCAGTTTCTCAAAGAGCTTTTCTTCACTTTTTATCTTAAGATATTTCCCTTTTCACCACAGCTCTCTTTGGGCTTCTAAATATCACTTTCCAACTTCCACAAGAACTATCTTGGGGAAAGGCTTCTTGAAGGGAAAGCTGTAACTCTGTGGGGTGAATTATCAGAAAACAAACAGTTTCTCAGAAAGCTTCTTTCCACTTTTTAACGGAAGATATTTCCTTTTTCACCATAGCCCTCTAAGGGCTTCCAAATATCACTTTGCATATTCTACAAGAACAGTCTTAGCGAAAGATTTCTTAAGGGGAAAGCTGTAAATCTGTGAGATGAATTAACAGAACACAAAGCATTTTCTCAGAAAGCTTCTTTCCAGTTTTTGTCTCGGTATGTTTCCTTTTTCACCACAGCCCTCTATGGTCTTCTAAATATCACTTTCCAAATCCCACAAGAACAGTCTTAGGGAAAGGCTTCTTGAGAGGAAAGTTGTAACTCTGTGAGAAGAATTAACAGAACACAAAGCAGTTTCTTAGAAAGCTTCTTTCCAGTTATTAACGGAAGATATTTCCTTTTTTACCGAAGCCGTCTTTGGGCTTCCAAATATCACCTTGCAAATTACACAAGAACAGTGTTAGGGAAATGCTTCTTGAGGGGAGAGCTGTAACCCTGTGAGATGAAATAACAGAACACAAAGCAGTTTCTCAGAAAGCCTCTTTCCAGTTTTTAACTGAAGATATTTCCTTTTTCACTATAGCCCTCTTTGGTCTTCCAAATATCACTTTGCAAATTCCATAAGAACAGTCTTAGCGAAAGGCTTTTTGAGGGGAAAGCTGTAACTCTGTGAGATGAATCAACAGAACACAAAGCAGTAGATCAGAAAGTTTCTTTTCAGGTTTCATCTTAGGATATTTCCTTTTTCACATTGACGTCTATGGGTTTCCAAATATCACTTTGCAAATTCCACAAGAACAGGCTTAGTGAAAGGCTTGTTGAGGGTAAAGCTGTAACTCTGTGAGATGAATTAACAGAACACAAAGCAGTTTCTCAGAAAGCTTCTTTCCAGTTTTTAACGGAAGATATTTCTTTTTCACCATAGCCCTCTATGGGCTTCCAAATGTCACTTTGCAAATTCCACAAGAACAGGCTTGGCGAAAGGCTTTTTGAGGGGAAAGCTGTAACACCGTGAGATGAATTAACAGAACACAAAGCAGTTTCTCAGAAAGATTCTTTGCAGTTTTTTACGGAAGATATTTTCTTTTTCACCAAACCCTCTATGGGCTTCCAAATATCACTTTGCAAATTCCACAAGAACAGTCTCAGCGTAAGGCTTCTTGAGGGGAAAGCTGTAACTATGTGAAATGAATTAACAGAACACACAGCAGTTTCTCAGAAATCTTCTTTCCAGTTTTTAACTGAAGATATTTCCTTTTTCACAATAGCCCTCTATGAGCTTCCAAATATCACTTTCCAAATTCCACAAGAACAGTCTTAGCGGAAGGCTTCTTGATTGGAAGGCTGTAACTCTGTGAAATGAATTAACGGAACACAAAGCAGTTTCTCAGAGAGCTTTTCTTCACTTTTTTTCCTAAGATATTTCCTTTTTCACCACAACTCTCTTTGGGCTTCTGAATATCACTTTCCAAATTCCACCCGAACTGTCTTGGGGAAAGGCTTCTTGAGGGGAAAGCTGTAACACTGTAGGGTGAATTATCAGAAAACAAAGCAGTTTCTCAGAAAGCTTCTTTCCAGTTTTTAATGAAGATATTTCCTTTTTCACCATAGCCCTCTAAGGGCCTCCAAATATCACTTTACATATTCCACAAGAACAGACTTATCGAAAGGTTTCTTAAGGCGAAAGCTGTAAATCTGTGAGATGAATTAACAGAAAGCAAAGCATTTTCTCAGAAAGCTTCTTTCCTGTTTTTGTCTCGGTATATTTCCTTTTTCACCACAGCCCTCTATGGTCTTCTAAATATCACTTTCCAAATTCCACAAGAACAGTCTTAGGGAAAGGCTTCTTGAGAGGAAAGTTGTAACTCTGTGAGATGAATTAACAGAACACAAAGCAGTTTCCTAGAAATCTTCTTTCCAGTTTTTAACGGAAGATATTTCCTTTTATACCAAAGCCGTCTTTGCGCTTCCAAATATCACTTTGCAAATTACACAAGAACAGTGTTAACGAAATGCTTCTTGAGGGGAAAGCTGTAACTCTGTGAGATGAATTAACAGAACACAAAGCAGTTTCTCAGAAAGCTTCTTTCCAGTTTTTAACTGAAGATATTTCATTTTTCACTCTAGCCCTCTTTTGCTTCCAAATATCACTTTTCAAATTCCACAAGAACAGTCTTAGCGAACGGCTTCTTGAGGGGAAAGCTGTACCTCTGTGAGATGAATTAACAGAACAAACAGTAGATCAGAAAGCTTCTTTCCAGTTTTTAACTTAAGATATTTCCTTTTTCACCATAGCCCTCTATGGGCTTCCAAATATCACTTTGCAAATTCCACAAGAAGAGTCTTAGTGAAAGGCTTCTTGAGGGGAAAGCTGTAATCAGAAAGCTTCTTTCCAGTTTTTAACGGAAGATATTTCCTTTTTCACCATAGCCCTCTATGGACTTCCGTATATCACTTTGCAAATTCCACAAGAACAGTCCTAGCGAAAGGCTTCCTGATGGGAAAGCTGTAACTCTGTGAGATGAATTAACAGAACACAAAGTAGTTTCTCAGAGAGCATCTTTCCAGTTTTTAACTGAAAATATTTCCTTTTTCACCATAGCCTTCTATAGGCTTCCAAATATCAGTTTGCAAATTCCACAAGAACAGACTTAGTGAAAGGCTTCTTGAGGGGAAATCTGTAACTCTGTGAGATGAATTAACAGAACACAAAGCAGTTTCTCAGAAAGATTGTTTTCAGTTTTTATCTTAGGATATTTCCTTTTTCACCATAGCCCTCTATGAACTTCCAAATATCACTTTGCAAATTCTACAAGAACTGTCTTAGCAAAAGGCTTCTTGAAGGGAAAGCTGTAACTCTCTGAGTTGCATTAACAGAACACAAAGCAGTTTCTCAGAAAGACTGTTTCCAGTTTTTAAAGGAAGATATTTCCTTTTTCACCATAGCCCTCTTTGGGCTTCCAAATATTACTTTGCAAATTCCACAAGAACAGTCTTAGCGAAAGGCATCTTGAGGGGGAATCTGTAACTCTGTGAGATGAATTAACAGAACACAAAGCAGTTTCTCAGAAAGCTACTTTCCAGCTTTTAACGGAAGATATTTCATTTTTCACCAAAGCCCTCTGTGGGCTTCCACGTATCACTTTTCAAATTCTACAAGAACAGTCTTAGCGATATGCTTCTTGAGGGGCAAGCTGTAACTCTGTGAGGTGAAATAACAGAACACAAAGCAGTTTCTCAGAAAGCTTCTTTGCTGCCATCATTCTCAGCAAACTATCACAAGAACAGAAAACCAAACACCGCATGTTCTCACTCATAGGCGGGAACTGAACAATGAGATCACTTGGACTCGGGAAGGGGAACATCACACACTGGGGTTTATCATGGGGAGGGGGGAGGGGGGAGGGATTGCATTGGGAGTTATACCTGATGTAAATGACGAGTTGATGGGTGCAGCACAGCAACATGGCACAAGTATACATATGTAGCAAACCTGCACGTTGTGCACATGTACCCTACAACTTGATGTTTAATAATAATAAATAAATTTTTTTAAAAAAAGAAAGCTTCTTTGCAGTTTTTAACGGAGGATATTTCCTTTTTTACCATAGCCCTCTATGGGCTTCTAATATCACGTTCTAAATTCCACAGGAACAGTCTTAGCGAAAGGCTTCTTGAGGAGAAAGACCTAACTCTGTGAGAGGAATTAACAGAACACAAAGCAGTTTCTCAGAAAGCTTATTTGTAGTTTTTATCTTAGGCTATTTCCTTTTTCACCAAAGACCACTATGGGCTTCTAAATATCACCTTCGAAATTCCACAAGAACAGTTTTAGGGAAAGGCTTCTAGAGGGGAAAGATGTAACTCTGTGAGATGAATTAACAGAACACAAAGCAGTTGCTCAGAAAGCTTCTTTCCAGTTTTTAACTGAAGATATTTCCTTTTTCACCTTTGCCCTCTAGGGTCTTCCAAATATCACTTTGCAAATTCCACAAGAACAGACTTAGCGAAAGACTTCTTGAGAGGAAAGCTATAACTCTGTGACATGAATTAAGAGAACACAAAGCAGTTTCTCGTAAAGCTTCTTTACATTTTTTTACAGAAGATATTTCCTTTTTCACTATAGCCCTCTATGGGCTTCCAAATATCACTTGGCAAATTCCACAAGAACAGCCTTAGCGAAAGGCTTCTTGACGGGAAAGATGTAACGCTCTGACATGAATTATCAGAACACAAAGCAGTTTCTCTGAAAGCTTCTTTTCAGTTTTTTTATTAGGATATTTCCTTTTTCACCATAGCCCTCTCTGGGCCTCTAAATATCACCTTCCAATTTCCACAAGAACAGTCTTAGCGAAAGGCTTCCAGAGGGGAAATTTGTAACTCTGTGAGATGAATTAACATAACACAAAGCAGTTTCTCAGAAAGCTTCTTTTCGGTTTTTATCTTAGGATATTTCCATTTTCACCAAAACCCTCTCTGGGCATCCAAATATCACTTTGCAAATTCCACAAGAGCAGTCTCGGTGAACTGCTCCTTAAGGGGAAAGCTGTAACTCTGTGAGATGAATTAACAGAACACAAAACAGTTTCTGAGAAAGCTTCTTTCCAGTCTTTAACGGAAGATATTTCCTTTTTCACCATAGCCCTCTATGGGCTTCCAAATATCACTTTGCAAATTACACAACAACAGCCTCAGAGAAAGGTTTCTTGAGAGGAAAGCTGTAACTCGGTGAGATGTATGAACTGAACTCACGGCAGTTTCTCCGAAAGCTTCTTTCCAGCTTTTAACGGTAGATATTTCCTTTTTCACCATATCTCTCTATTGGTTTCCAAATATCAGTTTGAAAATTTCACAAGAATAGTCCTAGTGAACGGTTTCTTGAGGGGAAAGCTGAAACTTTGTGAGATGAATTAAGAGAACACAAAGCAATTTCTCAGAAAGCTTCTATCCAATTTTTAACTGAAGATATTTCCTTTTTCACCATAGCCTTGTATGGGCTTCCAAATATCACTTTACATATTCCACAAGAACAGTCTTAGCTAAAGGCTTCTTGAGGGAAAAGCTGTAAATGTGTGAGATGTATTAACAGAACAGAAAGCAGTTTCTCAAAAAGCTTCTCTTCAGTTTCTGTCTTAGGATATTTCCTTTTTCACTGTAGTCCTCTATGGGTTTCCAAATATCACTTTGAAAATTTCCCAAGAATAATCTTAGTGAACGGCTTCTTGAGGGGAAAGCTGTTACTCTGTGAGATGAACTAACAAAACAGAAAGAAGTTTCTCAGAAAGCTTCTTTTGGGTTTTTAACGGAAGATATTTCCTTTTTCACCATGGCCCTATAAGGGCTTCCAAATTTCACTTTGTAAATTCCACAAGAACAGTCTTAGTGAAAGGATTCTTGAGGGAAATGCTTTAACTCTGTGAGATGCATTAAGAGAACCAAAAGAAGTTTTTCAGAAAGCTTCTTTCCAATTTTTTAACTGAAGATATTTCCTTTTTCACATAGCCCTCTATGGGCTTCCAAATATCACTTTGCAAATTCCACAAGAACAGTCTTAGCGATAGGCTTCTGGAGAGGAAAGCTGTAACTCTGTGAGATAAATTAACAGAACACAAAGCAGTTTCTCAGAAATCTTCTTTCCAGTTTTTAACGGAATAAATTTCCTTTTTCACCTTAGAGCTCTATGGGCTTCCAAACATGACTTTGCAGATTCCACAAGAACAGTCTTAGCGAAACGTTTCTTGAGGGGAAAGCTCTAACTCTATGAGATTAATTAACAGAACACAAAGCAGTTCCTCAGAAAGTTTCCTTCAAATTTTTAACTGAAGATATTTCCTTTTCACCACAGCGCTCTATGGGCTTCCAAATATCACTTTGCAAATCCCACAAGAACAGTCTAAGTGAAGGGCTATTTGAGAGGAAAGCAGTATCTCGGTGAGATGTATTACCAGAACACACGGCAGTTTCTCAGAAAGCTTCTTTCCACTTTTTAACGGAAGATATTTCCTTTTTCACCATAACCTTCTATGGGCTTCCAAGTATCCCTTTGCCAATTCAACAAGAACAGACTTACCGAAAGGCTTCTTGAAGGGAAAGATGTAACTCTGTGAGATGAATTCACAGAACACAGAGCAGTTTCTCAGAAAGCTTCTTTCCAGTTTTGAACGGAAGATATTTCCTTTTTCACCATAGCCCTGTATGGGCTTCCAAATATCCCTTTGCCAATTCCGCAAGAACAGCCTTAGCGAAAGGCTTCTTGAAGGGAAAGATGTAACTCTGTGAGATGAATTCGCAGAACACAGAGCAGTTTCTCAGAAAGCTTCTTTCCAATTTAGAACGGAAGATATTTCCTTTTTCACCATAGCCCTCTATAGGCTTCCAAATGTCACTTTGCAAATTCCACAAGAACAGCCTTAAAGAAACGCTTCTTGAGAGGAAAGCTGTAACTCATTGAGATATATTAACAGAACACACGGCAGTTTCTCAGAAAGCTTCTTGACAGTTTTTAACGGAATATATTTCTTTTTTCACCATATTCCTCTATGTGTTTCCAAATATAACTTTGAAAATTTCCCAAATAATAGTCCTAGTGAACGGCTTCTTGAGGGGAAAGCTCTAAATCTGTGAGATGAACTAACAGAACGCAAAGTAGTTTCTCAGAAAGCTTCTTTTCGGTTTTTAACGGAAGATACTACCCTTTTCACCATAGCCCTCTACCGCTTCCAAATTTCACTTTCCAAATTCCGCAAGAACAGTGTTAGCGAAAGACTTCTTGAGGGGAAAGCTGTAACTCTGTGAGATGAATTAACAGAACACAATGCAGTTTCTCAGAAAGCTTATTTTCAGTTTTTATCATAGGATATTTCCTTTTTCACCGTAGCCCTCTATGGGATTACAAATATCACTTTGCAAATTCCAGAAGAACAGTCTTAGCGAAACGTTTATTGAGGGGAAAGCTGTAACTCTGTGAGATGAATTAACAGAACACAAAGCAGTTTCTCACAAGATTTCTTTCAAGTTTTTAACTGAAGATATTTCCTTTTTCACCATAGCCCTCTATGGGTTCTCAAATTTCACTTTGAAATTTCACAAGAAGAGTCTTAGTGAAAGGCTTCTTGAGAGGAAAGCTGTAACTCTGTGAGATGAACTAACAGAACACAAAGCAATTTCTCAGAAGTCTTCTTTTCGGTTTTTAACGGAAGATATTTCCTTTTTCACTATAGCCCTCTAAGGGCTTCCAAATTTCACTTTGTAAATTCCACAAGAACAGTCTTAGCGAAAGGCTTCTTGAAGGGATAGCTGTAACTCTGTGAGATGCTTTAAGAGAACAAAAAGAAGTTTCTCAGAAAGCTTCTTACCAGTTTTTAACTGAAGATATTTCCTTTTTCGCATAGCCCTCTAAGAGCTTCCAAATATCAGTTTGCTAATTACCCAAGAACAGTCTTAGCGAAGGGCTTCTTGAGATAAAACCTGTAACTCCGTGAGATGAATTAGCAGAACACAAAACATTTCTCAGAAAGTTTCTTTTCATTTTTTATCTTATTAGATTTCGTTTTTCACCAAAGCCCTCTGTGGGCTTCCAAATATCTCTTTGCAAATTCCACAAGAACAGTCTTAGCGAAAGGCTTATGGAAGGGAAAGCTGTAACTCTGTGACATGAATTAAGAAAACACAAAGCAGTTTTTCAGAAATCTTTCTTCCAGTTTTAACCAAAGATATTTCCTTTTTTACCGTAGCCCTCTATGGGCTTCCAAATATCACTTTGCAAATTCCACAAGAAGAGCCTTACAGAAAGGCTTCTTGAGAGGAAAGCTGTAACTCGGAGATGTATTAACAGAGCACAAAGTAGTTTCTCAGAAAGCTTCTTTCCAGTTATTAAAGGAAGATATTTCCTTTTTCACCATAGCCTTCTATGGGTTTCCAAATATCACTTTGAAAATTTCACAAGAATAGTCAAATTGAACGGTTTCTGGAGGGGAAAGCTGTAACTCTGTGAGATGAACTAACAGAACACAAAGCAGTTTCTCAGAAAGCTTCTTTTCGGTTTTTAATGGAAGATATTTCGTTTTTCACCATAACCCTCTATGGGCTTCCAAATTTCATTTTGCAAATTCAAAAAGAACAGTCTTAGCGAAAGGCTTCTTCAGTGGAAAGCTGTTACTCTGTGAGATGAATTAAGAGAACACAAGGAAGTTTCTCAGACAGCTTATTTCCAGTTTTAACCTGAAAATATTTCCTTTTTCACATAGCCCTCTATGGGCTTCCAAATATCACTTAGCAAATTCCACAAGAACAGTCTTAGCGAAAGGCTTCTTGAGGGAAAACATGTAACGCTGTGAGATGAATTAACAGAACACAAAGCAGTTTCTCAAAAAGCTTCTTTCCAGTTTTTAACTGAAGATATTTCCTTTTTTACCGTAGCCCTCTAAGGGCTTCCAAATATCACTTTGCAAATTCCACAAGAACTGTCGTAACGAAAGGCTTCTTGAGTGGAAAGCTGTAACTCTGTGAGATGAATTAACAGAACACAAAGCAGTTTCTCAGAAAGCTTCTTTCTAGTTTCTAACTGAAGATATTTCCTTTTTCACCATAGCCCTCTACTGGCTTCCAAATATCACTTTGCAAATTAAACAGTAACAGTATTAGAGAAAGGATTCTGGAGAGGAAAGCTGTAATTCTGTGAGATGTATTAACAGAACACAAGGCAGTTTCTCAGAAAGCTTCTTTCCAGTTTTTAACGGAAGATATTTCCTTTTTCACTTTAGAGCTCTATGGGCTTCCAAATATGACTTTGCAGATTCCACAAGA
The DNA here is from genome assembly GCF_047675955.1 of Chlorocebus sabaeus. Taxonomy (NCBI): domain Eukaryota; kingdom Metazoa; phylum Chordata; class Mammalia; order Primates; family Cercopithecidae; genus Chlorocebus; species Chlorocebus sabaeus. Next base: position 785,576 of record NW_027326758.1, on the reverse strand, counting down.
ACAGTCTTATCGAAAGTCTTACTGAGGAGAAAGCTGTAACTCTGTGAGATGAACTTACAGAACACTAAGGAGTTTCTCGAAAGGCTTATTTTAAGTTTTTATCTTAGGATATTTCCTTTTTCACTGTAGCCCTCTATGGGCTTCCAAATATCACTTTGCAAATTCCACAAGAACAGTCTTAGCGAAACGTTTCTTGAGGGGAAAACTGTAACTCTGTGAGATGAATTAACAGAGCACAACGCAATTTCTCAGTAAGCTTCTTTCCAGTTTTTAACTGAAGATATTTCCTTTTTCACCATAGCCCTCTATTGGTTTCTAAATATCACTTTGCAAATATCACAAGAACAGTCTTAGAGATCGGCTTCGTTAGGGGAAGGTTGTAACTCCTTGAGATGAACTAACAGAACACAAAGTGCTTTCTCAGATAGCTTCTTTTCGGTTTTTATCTTAGGATATTTCCATTTTCACCATAGCCCTCTATGGGCTTCCAAATATCACTTTGCAAATTCCACAAGAAGAGTCTTAGCGGAAGGCTTCTTGAGGAGAAAGTGTAACTCTTAGAGATGAATTAACAGATCACAAAGCAGTTTCTCAGAAAGCTTCTTTCAAGTTTTTAACTTAAGATATTTCTTTTTTCACCATTGCCTTCTACGGGCTTCCAAATATCACTTTGCAAATTCCACAAGAACAGTCTTAGCCAAAGGCTTCTTGAGGAGAAAGCTGTAACTCTTTGAGATGAATAAACAGAACACAAAAGAGGTTCTCAGAAAGCTTCTTTTCAGTTTTTATCTTTGGATATTTCCTTTTTCACCATGGCCCACTATGGGCTTTCAAATATCACTTTGCAAATTCCACAAGAACAGTCTTAGTGAGCGGCTTCTTGAGGAGAAAGCTCTAACACTGTGAGATGAATTAACAGAACACAAAGCAGTTTCTTCAGAAAGCTTCTTTCCAGTTTTTAACGGAAGATTTTAATTATTCAACATAGCTCTCTATGGGCTTCCAAATATCACTTTGCAATTTGCACAAGAACAGTCTTAGCGAAAGGCATCTTGAGGTAAAAGCTGTAACTCTGTGAGATGAAGTAACACAACACAAAACAGTTTCTCAGAAAGCTTTTTTTCTGTTTTTATGTTAGGATATTTCCTTTTTCAGCATAGCCTTCTAAGGGCTTACAAATATCACTTTGCAAATTCCACAAGAAAAGTCTTAGCGAAAGGCTTCTCTAGGGGACCGCTGTAACACTGTTAGATGAATTAAAAGAACACAAAGCTGATTCTCAGAAATCTTCTTTCCAGTTTTTAACGGAAAATATTTAATTTTTTACCCTAGCCATCTAGAGTCTTCCAAATATCACTTTTCAAATTCCACAAGACCAGTCTTAGCAAAAGGCTTCTTTCAGGGAAAGCTCTAACTCTGTGAGATGAATTAACATAACACAAAGCAGTTTCTCAGAAAGCTTCTTTCCAGTTTTTAACGGAAGATATTTCCGTTTTCCCCATAGCTCTCTATGAGATTCCAAATATCACTTTGCAAATTCCACAAGAACAGTCGTAGCGAAAGGCTTCTGGTGGGGAAATCTGTAACGCTGTGTGGTGAATTAACAGAACACAAAGCAGTTTCTCAGAAATCTTCTTTCCAGTTTTTAACGGATGATATTTCCTTTTTCACCGTAGTCTTCTGTGGGCTTCCAAATATCACTTTGCAAATTCCACAAGAACAGTCTTTGAGAAAAGCTTCTTGTGGGAAAATCCGTAACTCTGTGAGATGAATTAACAGAATACACATCAGTTTCTCAGAAACTTTCTTTCTAGTTTTACACTGAGGATATTTCCTTTTTCACCATAGCCCTCTATGGGCTTCCAAATATCACTTTGCAAATTCCGCAAGAAAAATCTTAGTGAAAGGCTTCTTCAGGGGAAAACTGTAACTCTGTGAGATGAATTAACAGAACACAAAGTAGTTTCTCAGAAATCTTCTTTCCAGTAGTTAACGGAAAATATTTCCTTTTTCACTGTAGCCCTCTAAGGGCTTCCAAATATCACTTTGCAAATTCCACAAGAACAGTCCTAGTGAAAAATTTCTTGAGGGGTAAGCTGTAACTCGGTGTGATGTATTAACAGAACACATGGCAGTTTCTCAGAATGCTTCTTTCCAGATTTTAACAGAAGATATTTCCTTTTTCAACACAGCCCTCTATGGTCTTCCAAACATCTCTTTGCAAATTACACAAGAACAGCCTTCGTGAACGGCCTCTTGAGGGGAAAGCTGTAAATCTGTGAGCTGAACTAACAGAACTCAAAGCAGATTCTCAGAAAGCTTTTTTTCGGTTTTTATCTGAGGATATTTCCAATTTCACCATAACCCTCTATGGGCTTCCAAATATCACCTTGCAAATTCCACAAGAACAGTCTTAGCCAAAGGCTTCTTGAGGGGAAAGTTCTAACTCTTTGAGATGAAATAACAGAACACAAAGCAGTTACTCAGAAAACTTCTTTTCCGTTTTTTTCTTAGGATATTTCCTTTTTCAGATTAGCTCTCTAAGGTCTTCGAAATATCACTTTGCAAATTCAACCAGAACAGTCTTAACGAAAGGCTTCTTGAGGGGAAAGTCTAACTCTTCGATAGGAATTAACAGAACACAAATCAGTTTCTCAGAAAGCTTCTTTTCAATTTTTAACTGAAGATATTTCCTTTTTCACCATAGCCCTCAATGGGCTTCCAAATATCACGTTGCAAATTCCAAAAGAACAGTCTTAGCGAAAGGTTTCTTGAGGGGAAACTGTAACTCTGTGAGTTGAATTAACAGAACACAAAGCAGTTTCTCAGAAAGCTTCTTTTCAGTTTTTATCATAGGATATTTCCTTTTTCACAATAGTCCTCTATGGGCATCCAAATATCACGTGGCAAATTCCACAGGAAAGGTCTTAGCGAAAGGCTTCTTCAGGAAAAACCTGTAACTCTGTGAGATGAATTAACAGAACACAAATCAGTTTATCAGAAAGTTTTTTTCAGTTTTTATCTTACGATATTTCCTTTTTCGCCATAGCCCACTATGGGCTTCCAAATATCACTTCGCAAATTCCACAAGAACAGTCTGAGCGAAAGGATTCTTGAGGGGAAAGCTGTAACTCTGTGAGATGAATTAACAGAACACAAAGAAGTTTCTCAGAAAGCTTCTTTCCAGTTTTTATTGGAAGATATTTCCTTTTTCTCCAGAGACCTGTAGGTGCTTCTAAATATCACTTTCCAAATTACACAAGAACAGTCTTATCGAATGTCTTCTTGAGGGGAAAGCTGTAACTCTGTGGGATGAATTAAGAGAACACAAAGCAATTTCTCAGAAAGCTTCTTTTCAGTTTTTAATCTTAGGGTAGTTTCTTTTTCACCGTAGCCCTCTATGGGCTTCCAACCATCTCTTTGTAAATTTCACAAAAACAATCTTAGTGAACGGCTTCTTGAGGGGAAATCTGTAACTCTGTGAGATGAACTAACAGAACAAAAAGTATTTTCTCAGAATGCTTCTTTTCGCTTTTTATCTGAGGATATTTCCATTTTCACAGTAGACCTCTATGAACTTCCAAATATCATTTTGCAAATTACCCAAGAGGAGCCTTAGCTGAAGACTTCTTGAGGGGAAAGTTGTAACTCTTTGACATGAATTAACAGAACACATAGCAGTTTCTCAGAAAGCTTCTTTTCAGTTTTTAACGAAAGATATTTCCTTTGTCACCATAGCCCTCTATGGGCTTCCAAATATCACTTTGCAAATTCCACAAGAACAGTCTTAGAGAAAGGCTTCTTGAGAGGTAAGCTGTAACTCTGTGAGATGAATTAACAGAACACAAAGCAGATTCTCAAAATGCTTCTTTCCAGTTTTTAACTGAAGATATTTCCTTTTTCACCATTGCCCTCTATAGACTTCCAAATATCACTTTGCAAATCCCACAAGAACAGTCGTAACGAAAGGCTTCTTGAGGAGAAAGCTGTAACTCGGTGAGATATAATAACAGAACACACGGCAGTTTCTCAGAAAGCTTCTTTTCAATTTTTAACGGAAGATATTTCCTTTTTCAATATAGCCCTCTGAGGGCTTCCAAATATCACTTTGCAAATCCCTCAAGAACAGTCTTAGCGAAGGTCTTCTTGAGAGGAAAGCTGTAACTGTGTGAGATGTATTAATAGAACACACGGCAGGTTCTCAGAAAACTTCTTTCCAGTTTTTAACGGAAGATATTTTGTTTTTCACCATAGCCCTCTATGAGCTTTCAAATATCACTTTGCAAATTTCACAAGAAGAGCCTTAGCGGAAGGCTTCTTGAGGGAAAAGCTGTAACTCTGTGAGTTGAATTAACAGACCACACAGAAGTTTCTCAGAAAATTTCTTTTCAGTTATTATCTTAAGATATTTACTTTTTCTCCAAAGCCCTCTATGGGCTTCCAAATATCACTTTGCAAATTCCACAAGAACAGTCTTAGGGAAAGGCTTCTGGAGGGGAAAGCTGTAACTCAGTGAGTTGAATTAACAGAACACACAGCAGTTTCTCAGAAAGCTTCTTTCCAGTTTTTAACTGAAGAAATTTCCTTTTTCACCATAGCCCTATTTGGGCTTCCAAATATCACTTTGCAAATCCCACAAGAACAGTCTTATCGAAAAGCTTCTTGAAGGGAAAGCTGTAATTCTGTGAGATGAACTATCAGAACACCAAGCATTTTCTCAGAAAGCTTCTTTCCGGTTTTTACCTGAAGATATTTCATTTTTCACCGAAGCCCTCTAGGGGCTTCGAAATATCACTTTGCAAATTCCACAGAAACACTCTTAGCGAATGACTTCTGTAGGGGAATGCTGTAACTCTGTTAGATAAATTAACAGAACACAAAGCAGTGTCTCAGAAATATTCTTCCCAGTTTTTAACGAAAGATATTTCCTTTTTCTTCATAGCCCACTATGGGCTTCCAAATATCACTGTGCAAATTCCACAAAACAGACTTACTGAAAAGCTTCTTGAGAAGAAAGCTGTAACTCTGTGAGATGAATTACCAGAACAAAAAGCAGTTTCTCAGAAAGTTTCTTTCCAGTTTTTAACTGAAGATATTTTCTTTTTCATCATGGCCCTCTAAGGGGTTCCAAATATCACTTTGCAAATTGCACAAGAACAGTCTTAGCGAATGGCTTCTTGAGGGAAAATTTGTAACTCTGTGATACGAATTAAGAGAACACAAAGCATTCCTCAGAAAGCTTCTTTTCAGTTTTTATCTTAGGATATTTCCTTTTTCACCATAGCTCTCTTTGGGCTTCCAAATATCATTTTGCAAATTCCACAAGAACAGTCTTAGCGAAAGGCTTCTGGAGGGGAAAGTTTTAACTCTGTGAGATGAATTAACAGAACACAAAGCAATTTCTCAGAAATCTTCTTTCCAGTTTTTAACGGAAGATATGTCCTTTTTCACCATAGCCCTCTATGGGCTTTCAAATATCACTTTGCAAATTCCACAAGAACAGTCTTACCGAAAGGCTTCTTGAGAAGAAAGCTGTAACTCTGTGAGATGAATTAACAGAACACAAAGCAGTTTCTCAGAAAATTTCTTTCCAGTTTTTAATTGAAAATATGTCCTTGTTTCACCATAGCCCTCTATGGGCTTCCAAATATCATTTTGCAAATTCCACAAGAACAGTCTTAGCGAAAGGCTTCTGGAGGGGAATCCTGTAACTCTGTGAGATGAATTAACAGAACACAAAGCAGTTTCTCAGAAAGTTTCTTTCCAGTTTTTAACTCAAGATATTTCCTTTTTCATCATAGCCCTCTATGGGCTTCCAAATATCACATTGCAAATCCCACAAGAACAGTCTTAGCGAAAGGCTTCTTGAGGGGAAAGCTGTAACTCGCTTAGACGTATTAACAGAACACACGGCAGTATCTCAGAATGCTTCTTTCCAGTTTTTAACGAAAGATATTTCCTTTTTCACCATTGCCCTCTTAGGGCTTCCAAATATCACTTTGCAAATTCGAAAAGAGCAGTCTTAGCGAAAGGCCTCTAGAGCGGAAAGCTGTAACTCTCTGAAATGAATTAACAGAACACAGAGCTGTATCTCAGAAAGCTCCTTTCCAGTTTTCAACCGAAGATATTTCCTTTTTTCCCATAGCCCTCTATGGGCTTCCAAGTATCACTTAGAAAATCCCACAAGAACAGTCTTTGCGAAAGGCTTCTTGAGGGGAAAACTGTAACTCGGTGAGATGTATTTACAGAACACACGGCAGTTTATCTGAAAGCTTCTATCCAGTTTTTAACTGAAAATAGTTCCTTTTTCACCATAGCCCTCTATGGGCTTCCAATTATCACGTTGCAAATCCCACAAAGACACTCTTAGGGAAAGGCTTCTTGAGGGAATATCTGTAACTCTGTGAGATGAATTAAGGGAACACAAAGCAGTTTCTCAGAAAGCTTCTTTCCAGTTTTTAACTGAAGATATTTCCTTTTTCACCATAGCCTTCTATGGGTTTCCAAATATCACTTTGCAAATCCCACAAGAACAGTCTTAGCGAAAGGCATCTTGATGGGAAAGCTGTAACTCGGTGAGATGTATTAACAGAACACACGGCAGTTTCACAGAATGCTTCTTTAGAGTTTTAACGGAAGATATTTACTTTTTCACCATAGCCTTCTATGGGCTTCCCAATATCACTTTGCAAATTCCACAAGAACAGTCTTAACGAAAGGCTTCTAGAGGGGAAAGCTGTTACTCTGTGAGATGAATTAAAAGAACACAAAGCAGATTCTCAAAATGATTCTGTCCAGTTTTCAACTGAAGATATTTCCTTTTCACCGTAGCCCCCTATGGGCTCTAAAATAACACTTTGGATATTCCAGAGGAACAATCTTAGCGAAAGGCTTCTTGAGCGGAAAGCTGTAACTCTGTGAGATGAATTAGCAAAACACAAAGCAGTTTCTCAGAAATCTTCTTTCCACTTTTTAACTAAGGATATTTCCTTTTTCACTATAGCCATCTAATGGCTTCAAAATATCACTTTGCAAATTCCACAAGAAGTGTCTTAGCGAAACGCTTCTTGAGGGGAAAGCTGTAACTCCGTGATGTGAATTAACAGAACACAAAGCAGTTTCTCAGAAAGCTTCTTTCCAGTTTTTAACTGAGGATATTTCCTTTTTCACTATAGCCCTCTACGGGCGTCCAAATATCACTTTGCAAATTCCACAAGAACAGTCTTCGCGAAAGGCGTCTTGAGGGGAAAGCTGTAATTCTGTGAGATGAATTAACAGATCACAAAGCAGTTTTTCAGAAATATTCTTTCCAGTTTTTAACTGAAGATATTTCCTTTTTCACCATAGCCCTCTATGGGCTTCCAAATATCACTTCGCAAATTACACAAGTACAGCCTTACAGAAAGTCTTCTTGAGGGGAAAGCTTTAACTGTGTAAGATGAATTAACAGAACACAAAGCAGGTTCTCAGAAAGCTTCTTTCCATTTTTTAACAGAAGATATTTCTTCTTTCACCATAGCCCTCTATCGGCTTCCAAATATCACTTTGAAAATTCCACAAGAACAGTCTTAGCGAAAGGCTTCTTGAGGGTAAAGCTGTAACTCTGTGAGGTGAATTAACAGAACACCAAGCAGTTTCTCAGAAAGCTTCTTTTCAGTTTATATCTTAGGATATTTCCGTTTTCACCATAGCCTTCAATGGGCTTCCAAATATCACTTTGAAAATTCCACAAGAACAGTCTTAGTGAAAGGCTTTTTGAGGGGAAATCTGTAATTTTGTGAGATGAATTCAGAGAACACAAACAGTTACTTAGAAAGCTTATTTCCACTTTTAAACTGAAGATATTTCCTATTTCACCATAGCCCTCTTCTGCCTTCCAAATATCACCTTGAAAATAGCACAAGAACAGTCTTAGCGAAAGGCTTCTTGAGGGGAAAGCTGTATCTCTTTGAGATAAATTAACAGAACACGAAGCAGTTTATCAGAAAGCTTCTTTCCAGATTTTAACTTAAGATATTTCCTTTTTCACCGTATCCCTCTATCGGCTCCCAAATATCAATTTGCAAACTGCACAAGAACAGTCTTAGCGAAAGGCTTCTTGAGGGGAAAGCTGTAACTATGTGAGATGAATTAACAGAACACAAAGCAGTTTCTCAGAAAGCTTCTTTCCAGTTTTTAACTGAGGATATTTCCTTTTTCACCATAGCACTCTAAATGCTTCCAAATATCTCTTTCAAAATTCCACAAGAGCAGTCTTATCGAAAGGCTTTTTGAGGGGAAAGCTGTAACTCTGTGAAATGAATTAACAGAACAAAAAGCAGTTTCTCAGAAAGATTTTTTCCAGTTTTTAACGGAAGATATTTACTCTTTCAGTACAACCCTCTAAGGGCTTCCAAATATCACTTTGCAAATTCCACAAGAAAAACATTAGCGAAAGGCTTCTTGAGGGGAAAGCTGTAACCCTGTGAGTTGAATTTACAGAACAAAAAGTAGTTTCTCATAAAGGTTCTTTCAGTTTTTATCTTTGGATACTTCCTTTGTCACCATAGCCCTCTATGGGCTTCTAAATCTCACTTTGCAAATTCCACAAGAACATCCTTAATGAGCGGCTTATTGAGGGGAAAGCTGTGGTTCTGTGAGATGAATTAACAGAACACAAAGCAGTTTCTCAGAAAATTTCTTTTCGGTTTTTATCTTAGTATATTTCGTTTTTCACCATACCCCTCTATGGAATTCCAAATATCACTTTGCAAATTACAGAAGAACAGTCTTAGTGAACGGCTTCTGGAGGGGAAAGCTAAAACTCTGTGAGATGATTTAACAAAACAGAAAGCAGTCTCTCAGAAAGCTTCTTTCCAGTTTTCAACGGAAGATATTTCTTTTTTCACCATAGCCCTCTATGGGCTTCCAAATATCACTTTGAATATTCCACAAGAAGAGTCTTAGCAAAAGGCTTCCCGAGAGGAAAGCTGTAACTCTGTGAGATGAATTAAGAGAACACAAATCAGTTTCTCAGAAGGCTTCTTTCCAGTTTTTAACAGAACATATTTCCTTTTTCACCATAGACTTCTAAGGGCTTCCAAATATCACTTTGCAAATTCCACAAGAACAGTCTTAGGGAATGGCTTCTTGAGGGGAAAGCTGTAACTCTGTGAGATGAATTAACAGAAAACAAAGCAGTTTCTCAAAAAGCTTGTTTTTTGTTTTTATCTTAGGATATTTTCTTTTCCACCATAGCCCTCTATGGGTTTCCAAATATCACTTTGAAAATTCCACAAGAACAGTCTTACCAAAAGGCTTCTTGAGGGGAGAGTTGTAACTCTGTGAGATGAATTAACAGAACAGAAAGCAGTTTCTCAGAAAGTTTCTTTTTAGTTTTTACCTTAGGATATTTCATTTTTCATCATAGAACTCTATGGGCTTCCAAATATCTCTTTGCAAATTTCACATAAACAGTATTACGGAAAAGCTTCTTGAGGTGAAAGCTGTAACTCTGTGAGATGAATTAACAGAACTCAAAGTAGTATTTCAGAAATCTTCCTTCCAGTTTTTAGCGGAAGATATTTCCTTTTTCTCCATAGCCCTCTATGGGCTTCCAAATATCACCTTATAAATTCCACAAAAACAGTCTTAGTGAACGGCTTCTGGAGGGGAAAGCTATATTTCTGTGAGCTGAATTATGAGAACACAATGCAGTTTCTCAGAAAGCTTCTTTTCGGTTGTTATGGTAGGACATTTCCTTTTTCGCCATAAACCTCTGTGGGTTTCCAATATCACTTTGCAAATTCCAGAAGAACGGTCTCAGTGAACGGCTTCTTGAGGGCAAAGCTGTAACTCCGTGAGATAAATTAACAGAACACAAAGCGGTTTCTCAGAAAGCTTCTTTTCAGTTTCTATCTTAGGATATTTCCTTTTTCACCACAACCCTCTACGGGCTTCCAAATATCACTTTGCAAATTGCACAAGAACAGTCTTAACGAAAGGCTTCTTGATGGGAAAGCTATAACTCTGGGAGATGAGTTAACAGAACACAAAGCAGTTTCTCAGAAAGCTTCCTTCCAGTTTTTAACGGAAGATAGTTCCTTTTTCACGATAGCCCTCTACTTGCTTCAAAATATCACTTTGCTAATTCTACAAGAACAGTCTTTGCGAAAGGCTTCTTGAGGGGAAAGCTGTGACACTGTGTGATCAATTAACGGAAAACAAAGCAGTCTCTCAGAACGTTTCTTTCCAGTTTTTAACGGAAGATATTTCCTTTTTCACCATAGCCCTCTATGGACTTCCAAATATCACTTTGCACATCCCACAGGAAAAGTCTTAGCAAAAATCTTCATGAGGGGAAACTGTAACTCTGTAAGATGATTTCACAGAACACAAAGCTGTTTCTCAGAAAGCTTCTTTGCAGTTTGTAACCGAAGATATTTCATTTTTCACCGTAGCCCCCTATGGGCTTCCAAATACCACTTTGAAAATTCCACCTGAACAGTCTTAGCAAAAGGCTTCTTGAGGGGAAAGCTGTAACTCGGTGAGATGAATTAACAGAACACAAAGAAGTTTCTCAGAAAGCTTCTTTCCACTTTTTAACGGAAGAGATTTCCTTTTTCACCATAGCCCTCTGCGGGCTTCCAAATATCACTTTGCCAATCCCACTAGAACTGTCTTAGCGAAAGGCTTCATGACGGGAAAAGTGTAACTCTGTAAGATGATTTAACAGATCACAAAGCAGCTTTTCAGAAAGCTTCTTTATAGTTTTTAACGGAAGATATTTCCTTTTTCATCATAACCCACTAAGGGCTTCCAAGCATCACCATGCAAATTGCACAGGAACAACCTTAGTGAACGGCTTCTTGAGGGGAAAGCTGTAACTCTGTGAGATGAATTAACAGAGCATCAAGCAGTTTCTCAGAAAGATTCTTTCCAGTTTTTAACGGAAGATATTTCCTTTTTCACAATAGACCTTTATGGGCTTCGAAATGTCACTTTGTAAATTCCGCAAGAACACACATAGCGAATGGCTTCTGGAGGGGAAAGCTGTAACACTGTGAGATGAATTAACAGAAAACAGAACATTTTCTCAGAAAACTTCTTTTCAGTTTTTATCTTAGGTATTTACTTTACCACCATAGACCTCTAAGGGCTTTCAAATATCACTTTGCAAATTGCACAAGAACAGTCTTAGCAAAAGGCTTCTTGAGGGGAAAGCTGTAACTATGTAAGATAAATTAACAGACATAAAGCAGTTTCTCAGAAAGCTTCTTTTCAGTTTTTATTTTAGGATATTTCCTTTATCACCATAGCCATCTATGGGGTTCCAAATATCACTTTGCAAATTCCACAAGAAGAGTCTTAGCGAAAGGCTTCTTGAGTGGAGAGCTGCAACTCTGTGAGATGAATTAACAGAACACAAACCAGTTTCTCAGAAAGCTTCTTTTCAGTTTTTAACTGAAGATATTTCCTTTTTCACCGTAGCCCTCTTTGGGCTTCCAAATATCACTTTGCAAATTCCCCAAGAACAGACTTAGCCTAAGGCTTCTTGAGGGGGAAGCTGTAACTCTGTGAAATGAATTAACAGAACACAAAGCTGTTTCTCAGAAAACTTCTTTCCAGGTTTTATCTTAGGATATTTCTTTTTTCACCACAGCCCTCTAAGGGCTTGCAAATATCACATTGCAAATTCCAAAAGACCATTCTTATCGAAAGGCTTCCTAAGGGGATAGCTGTAACTCTATGAGATGAAATAACAGAACACAAAGCAGTTTCTCAGAAGGCTTTTTTACAGTTTTTAACGGAAGATATTTCATTTTCACCATAGCCCTCTATGGGCTTCCAAATATCACAATGCAAGTTCCACAAACAGACTTAGCGAAAGGCTTCTTGAGGGGAAAGCTGTAACTCTGTGAGATGAATCAACAGAACACAAAGCAGTTTCTCTGAAAGCTTGTTTGAAATTTTTAACGCAAGGTATTTCCTTTTTCACCATAGCCCTCTATGGGCCTGCAAATATCACTTTGCAGATGCAACAAGAACAGTCTTAGCGAAAGGCTTCTTAAGGGGAAAGCTGTAACTCTGTGAAATGAATTAACAAAACACAAAGCAGTTTCTCAGAAAGCTTCTTTTCAGTTTTTATCTTACGAGAATTCCTTTTTCACCATAGCCCTCTATGGGCTTCCAAATATCGCTTTGCAAATTCTACAAGAACAGTCTTAGCCAAAAGCTTCTTGAGGGGAAAGCTGGAACTCTGTGAGATGAACTGACAAAACAGGAAGCAGTTTCTCGGTAAGCTCCTTTCCAGTTTTTAACTGAAGATATTTCCTTTATCACCGTAGCACTCTAAGGGCTTCCAAATATCACTTTGAAAATTCCACAAGAACAGTCTTAGCGAATGGCTTTTTGTGGGGAAAGCTGTAACTTTGTGAGATGAATTATCAGAAAAGAAAGCACTTTCTAAGAAAGCTTCTCTAAACTTTTTAACGGAAGGTATTTTCTTTTTCACCATATCCCTCTACGGGCTACCAAAGATCAATTTGCAAATTCCACAAGAACAGCCTTATCGAAAGGCTTCTTGAGGGGAAAGCTGTAACTCTGGGAGATGAATTAACAGAACACAACGCAGTTTTTCAAAAAGCTTCTTTGCAGTTTTAAACTGAAGATATTTCCTTTTTCACCAAAGCCTTCTATGGGCTTCGAAATATCACTTTGCAAATTTCACAAGAACAGTCTTATTGAACGTCTTCTTGAGGGGAAAGCTGTAACTCTGTGAGACGAATTAACAGAACACAAAGCAGTTTCTCAGACAGCTTCTTTGCAGTTTTTAACGAAAGATACTTCATTTTCACCATAACCCTCTATGGGATTCCAAATATCACTTTGCAAATTACAGAAGAACAGTCTTAGCGAATGGCTTCTTGAGGGGAAAGCTATAACTCTCTGAGATGAATTAACAGAACACAAAGCAGTTTCTCAGAAAGCTTGTTTGCAGTTTTTAACTGAAGATATTTCCTTTTTCTCCATAGCCCTCTATTGGCTTCCAAATATCACTTTGCAAATTTCACAAGAAGAGTCTTAGTGAACCGCTTCTTGAGGGGAATGCTGTAACTCTGTGAGATGAATTAAAATACAAAGCAGTCTCAGAAAGCTTCTTTCCAGTTTTTAACGAGAGATATTTCATTTTCACCATAGCCTTCAATGGGCCTCCAAATATCACTTTGCAAATTCTACAACAACATTCGTAGGGAAAGGCTTTTTGAGGGGAAAGCTGTAATTCTGATGGATGAATTAACAGAACACAAAGCAGTTTCTCAGAATGCTTCTTTCCAATTTTCAACTGAAGGTATTTCCTTTTTCACCATAGCCCTCTATGGGCTTCCAAATATCACTTTGCAAATTCCACAAGAACAGTCTTAGCGAAAGGCTTCTGGAGGGGAGTTCTGTAACTCTGTGAGTTGAATTAACAGAACACCAAGCAGTTTCTCAGAAAGCTTCTTTGCGGGATTTATCTTAGGATATTTCCTTTTTCACCATAGACTTCTATGCACTTCCAAATATCACTTCGCAAATTCCACAGGAACAGTCTTAGCGAATGGCTTCTTGAGGGAAAGCTGTAACTCTGTGAGATGAATACACAGAAAACAAAGGAGTTTCTTAGAAAGCTTCTTTGCAGTTTTAAACTGAACATATTTCCTTTTTCACAATAGCACTCTTTGGGCTTCGAAATATCACTTTGCAAATTTCACAGGAACAGACTTAGTGAACGGCCTCTTGAGGGGCAAGCTGTAACTCTGTGTGATGAATTAGCAGAACACAAAGCAGTTTCTAAGAAAGCTTCTTTCCAGTTTTTAATGGAAGATATTTCAATTTCACCATAGCCCTCTATGGGCTTCCAATTATTGCTTGGCAAATTCCACAGGAACAGTCTTAGCGAATGGCTTTTTGAAGGGAAAGCTGTATCTCTCTGAGATGAATTAACAGAACACAAAGCAGTTTCCCAGCAAGCTGCTTTTCAGTTTTTAACGGAAGATATTTCCTCTTTCACATTGCCCTCTATGGGCTTCCAAATATCACTTTCCAAATTTCACAAGAACTGCCTTAGTCTATGGCTTCTTGAGGGTAAAGCTGCAAGTCTGTGAGATGAATTGACAGAACAGAAAGCAGTTTTTCAGAAAGCTTCTTTCCAGTTTTCAACTGAAGATATTTCCTTTTTCACCATAGCCCTCTATGAGCTTCCAAATATCACTTTGCAAATTCGACAAGAACAGTCTTAGCGATAGGCTTCTTGAGGGGAATGCTGGAACTCTGTGAGATGAATTAACAGATCACAAAGCAGTTTCTCAGAAATCTTCGTTGCAGTTTTTATCTCAGGATATTTCCTTTTTCACCACAGCCCTCTATGCACTTCCAAATATCATTTCTCAAATTCCAAAAAAACAGTCTTAGCGAATGGCTTCTGGAGGGAAAACTGTTACTCTGTGTGATGAATTCACAGAAAACAAAGGAGTTTCTCAGAAAACTTCTTTGCAGTTTTAAACTGAATATATTTCCTTTTTCACTTTAGCACACTTTGGGCCTCGAAATATCACTTTGCAAATTCCACAAGAACAGTCTTAGCAAAAGGCTTCTTGATGGAAAAGCTGTAACTCTGTGAGAAGAATTAACAGAACACAAAGCAGTTTCTCAGAAAGCTTTTTTTCACTTTTTATTGTAGTATATTTCCTTTTTCACCATAGCCCAATATGGGCTACAAAATATCACTTTGGAAATTTCACAAGAACAGTCCTAGCGAATGGCTACTTGAGGGGAGAGCTGCAACTCTGTGAGAGGAATTAACAGAACACAAAGCAGTTTCTCAGAAAGCTTTTTTTCACTTTTTATTGTAGTATATTTCCTTTTTCACCATAGCCCAATATGGGCTACAAAATATCACTTTGGAAATTTCACAAGAACAGTCCTAGCGAATGGCTACTTGAGGGGAGAGCTGCAACTCTGTGAGAGGAATTAACAGAACACAAAGCAGTTTCTCAGAAGGCTTCTTTTCAGTATTAACTGAAGATAATTCCTTTTTCACCATAGCCCTCTATGGGCTTCCAAATATCACTTTGAAATTCCACAAGAACAGTCTTAGCGAATGGCTTTTTTAAGGGAAAGCTGTAACTCTGTGAGATGAATTAACAGAACACAAAGCCGTTTCTCAGAAAGCTTCTTTTCAGTTTTTACCTTAGGATATTTATTTTTTCACAATAGCCCTCTAGGGGTTTCCAAATATCACTAGGCAAATTCCACAAGAACAGTCTTAGCGAAAAGCTACTTGAGGGGGAAGCTGTAACACTGTGAGATGAATTAACAGAACACAAAGCAATTTCCCAGAAAGCTTCTTTCCAGTTTTAACTGAAGATATTTCCTTTTTCACCATTGCCCACTAAGGGTTCCAAATATTACTTTTTAAATTCCAAAGAACAGTCTTAGCGAAAGGCTTCTGAGGGGAAACTGTAACTCTGTGAGATGAATTAACAGAACACAGGGCAGTTTCTCAGAAATTTTCTTTGCGGATTTTAACTGAAGATATATCCTTTTTCACCATAGACCTCTATGGGCATCCAAATATCACTTTGCAAATTGCAAAAGAACTGTCTTAGCGAATGGCTTTTTGAGGGGAAAGCTTTAACTCTGTGAGATGAATTATCAGAACACAAAGCAGTTTCTCAGAAAGCTTCTTTCCAGTGTTTAACGGAAGATATTTCATTTTCACCATAACCCTCCAGGACCTTACAAATATCACTTTGCAAATTCCACAAGAACAGTCTTAGCAAAAGGCTTCTTGAGGGGAAACTGTAACTCTGTGAGATGAATTAACAGAACACAGGGCAGTTTCTCAGAAATTTTTTTTGCGGATTTTAACTGAAGATATTTCCTTTTTCACCATAGACCTCTATGGGCATCCAAATATCACTTTGCAAATTCCAAAAGAACTGTCTTAGCGAATGGCTTTTTGAGGGGAAAGTTTTAACTCTGTGAGATGAATTATCAGAACACAAAGCAGTTTCTCAGAAAGCTTCTTTCCAGTGTTTAACGGAAGATATTTCATTTTCACCAGAACCCTCCAGGACCTTCCAAATATCACTTTGCAAATTCCACAAGAACAGTCTCAGCGAAAGGCTTCTTGAGGGGAAAGCTGTAACTCTGTGAGATGAATTAACACAACATAAAGCAGTTTCTCAGAAAGCTTCTTTCCAGTTTTTAACGGAAGATATTTCCTTTTTCACCATAACCCTGTATGGGCTTCCAAGTATCACTTTGCAAATTACACAAGAACAGTCTTAGCGAAAGACTTCTAGAGGAAAAAGCTGTAACAGTGTGAGAAGAAATAACAGAACACAAAGCAGTTTATCAGAATGATTCTTTTCAGTTTTTATTTTAGGATATTTCCTTTTTCACCGTAGCCCTCTATGGGCTTCCAAATATCACTTTGGAAATTTCACAAGAACAGTCTTAGCGAATGGCTTCTTGAGGGGAGAGCTGAAACTCTGTGAAATGAATTAGCAGAATACAAAGCAGTTTCTCAGAAAGCTTCTTTTCAGTCTTTAACTGAAGATATTTCATTTTTAACCATAGCCCTCTATTGTCTTCCAAATATCACTTTGCAAATTCCACAAGAAGAGTCTCAGTCAAAGGCTTCTTGAGGGGAAAGCTGTAACTCTGTGAGATGAATTAGCAGAACACAAAGCACTTTCTCAGAAATCTTCTTTTCAGTTTTTATCATAGGATATTTCCTTTTTCACCATTGCCCTCTATGGACTTCCAAATATCACTTTGCAAATTCCCCAAGAACAGTCTTCGCCAACGGCTTCTTGAGGTGAAAGCTGTAACGCTGTGATATGAATTAAGAGAACACAGAGCAGTTTCTCAGAAAGCTACTTTTCAGTTTTTAACTGAAGATACTTCCTTTTTCACCATAACCCTCCAGGAGCTTCCAAATATCACTTTTCAAATTCCACCAGAACAGTCCTAGCGAAAGGCTTCTTGAGGGTAAAGCTGTAACTCTGTGACATGAATTAAGAGAACACAAAGCAGTTTCTCAGAAATCTTCTTTGCAGTTTTTAATGGAAGATATTTTCTTTTTCACCATAGCCGTCTATGGGCTTTCAAATATCACTTAGCAAATTCCAAAAGAACATTCTTAGCGAAATCTTTCTTGAGGAAAAAGCTGTAACTCAGTGAGATGAATTAACAGGACACAAAGAAGTTTCTCAGAATGTTTCTTTCCAGTTTTTAACGGAAGATATTTCCTTTTTCACCATAGCCCTTTTTGGGCTTCCAGATATCACTTTGCAAATTTCACAAGAACAGTCTTAGTGAACGGCTTCTTGAGGGAAAAGCTGTACCTCTGTGAGATGAATTATCACAAAACAAAGCAGTTTCTCAGAAAGCTTCTTTCCAGTTTTAACTGAAGATATTTCTTTTTTCACCACTCCTCAATATGGTCTTCCAAATATCACTTTGGAAATTCCACAAGAACTGTCTTAGCGAAAGTCCTCTTGAGGGGAAAGCTGTAACTCTGTGAGATGAATTAACAGAACACAGGAGAGTTTCTCAGAAAGCTTCTTACCAGTTTTTAACTGAGGATATTTCCTTTTTCACCATAGGCCTCTTGGCTTCCAAATATCACTTTGCAAATTGCACAAGAACAGTCTTAGTTCACGGATTCTTGAGGAGAAAGCTGTAAGTCTGTGAGATGAATTAACACAACATGAAGCAGTTTCTCAGAAAGCTTCTTTTCAGTTTTTATCTTAGGATCTTTCCTTTTTCACCATAGCCCTCAATGGGCTTCCAAATATCACTTTGGAAATTCCAATAGGACAGTCTTAGCGAATGGCTTCTTGAGTGGAGAGCTGCAACTCTGTGAGATGAATTAACAAAACAAACAGCCGTTTCTCAGAAAGCATCTTTTCAGTCTTTCACTGAAGATATTTCCTTTTTCACATTAGCCCTCTATGGGATTCCAAATATAACTTTGCAAATTCCACAAGAAAAGTCTTAACGAAAGGCTTCATGAGGGGAATGCTGTAACTCTGTGAGATGAATTAAGAGAACACAAAGCAGTTTCTCAGAAAGCTTCTTTCCTGTTTTTAACTAAAGATATTTCCTTTTTCACCGTAGCCTTCTATGGGCTTCCAAATGTCAGTTTGCAAATTCCACAAGACCAGTCTTAGCGAAAGGCTTCTTGAGGGGAAAGCTGTAACTCTGTGAGATGAATTACCAGAACACAAAACACTTTATCAGAAAGCTTCTTATCAGTTTTTATCTTAGGATACTTCCTTTTTCGCCATAGCCCTCTTTGGGCTTCCAAATATCTCTTTGCAAATTCCACAAGAACAGTCTTAGCGAAAGACTTCTTGAGTGGAAAGCAGTAACTCTGTGAGACGAATTAACAGAACACAGAGCAGTTTCTCACAAAGCTTCCTATCAGTTTTTAACTGAAGATATTTTCTTTTTCACCATAGCCCACTATGGGCTTCCAAATATCACTTTGCAAATTCCAAAAGAACAGTTTTAGCGAATGGATTCTTGAAGGGAAAGCTGTAACTGTGTGAGATGAAATAACAGAACACAAAGCAGTTTCTCAGAAAGCTTTATTTCAGTTTTTATCTTAGGATATTTCCTTTTTCACAATAGCCCTCTATGGGCTTGCAAATATCACTTTGCAAATTCCACAGGAACAGTCTTAGCGTCAGGCTTCTTGAGGGGAAAATTGTAATTCTGTTAGATGAATTAACAGAATAAAAAGCAGTTACTCAGAAACCTACTTTCCAGATTTTAATGGAAGATAATTCCTTTCTCACTAGAGGCGTCTATGGGCTTCCAAATATCACTTTGTAAATTCCACAAAATAGTTTTAGTGAAAGGCTTTTTGAAGGGAAAGCTGTAACTCTGTGAGGTGAATTAACAGAAAACAAAGCAGTTTCTCAGAAAGCTTCTTTTCAGCTTTTATCTTAGGATATTTCCTTTTTCAACAGAGCCCTCTACGGGCTTCCAAATATCACTTTCAAATTCCACAAGAACAGTCTTAGCGAAAGGCTTATTGAGGGGGAAGCTGTAACTCTATGAGATGAATTAACAGAACACAAAGCAGTTTCTCAGAAAGCTTCTTTCCAGTTTTTAACGGAAGATATTTCATTTTCACCATAACCCTCCAGGGCTTCCAAATATCACTTTTCAAATTCCACAAGAACAGTCTTAGCGAAAGGCTTCTTGAGGGTAAAGCTGTAACTCTGTGACAAGAATTAACAGAACACAAAGCAGTTTCTCAGAAATCTTCTTTGCAATTTTTAATTGAAGATATTTTTTTTTCATTATAGCCGTCTATGGGCTTCCAAATATCACTTAGCAAATTCCACAAGAACATTCTTAGCGAAAGCCTTCTTGAGGAAAAAGCTGTAACACTGTGAGATGAATTAACAGGACACAAACAAGTTTCTCAGAATGTTTCTTTCCAGTTTTTAACGGAAGATATTTCCTTTTTCACCATAGCGCTCTTCGGGCTTCCAAATATCACTTTGCAAATTCCACATGAACAGACTTTGCGAAAAGCATCTTGAAGGGAATACTGTGACTCTTTTAGATGAGTTAACAGAACACAAAGCAGTTTCTCTGAAAGCTTCTTTCTTTTTTTAAAGGAAGATATGTCCTTTTCCACCATAGACCACTATGGGCTTCCAAAACCACTTTGCAAATTGCACAAGAACAGCCTTAGCGAAAGGCTTCATGAGGGGAAAGTTGTAACTCTGTGAGATGAATTAACAGAACACAAAGCAGTTTCTCAGACTGCCTCTTTCCTGTTTTTAATTGAAGATATTTTCTTTTTCACCGTAGCCCTCTATGGGCTACCAAATATCACTTTGCAAATTCTACAAGAACAGCCTTAGCGAAAGGCTTCTTGAAGGGAAAGCTGTAACTGTGTGAGATGAATTAGCAGAACACAAAACAATTTCTCAGAAAGCTTCTTTCCAGTTTTTAACGGAAGATATTTCCTTTTTCACAACAGCCCTCTAAGGGGTCCCAAATATCACTTTGCAAATTCCACAAGAACAGTCTTAGCGAAAGGCTTCTTAAGGGGAAAGCTGTAACTCTGTGAGATGAATTAGCAGAAAACAAAGCAGTTTCTCAGAAAGATTCTTTCCAGTATTTAACGGAAAGTATTTCCTTTTTCACCATAGCACTCTAGGGGTTCCCAAATATCACTTTGTCAATTCCACAAGAGCAGCCTTACCGAAAGGCTTCTTGCAAGGAATTCAGTAACTCTGTGAGATGAATTAACAGAGCACAAAGCAGTTTCTCAGAATGTTTCTTTTCAGTTTTTATCTTAGGATATTTCCTTTTTCACCATAGCCCACTATGTGCTTCCAACCATCACCTTGTAAATTCCACAAGAACAGTCCCACCAAAAGGTTTCAAGAGGGGAAAGCAGTAATTCCGCGAGATGAATTAACAGAACACAAATAACTTTATCAGACACCTTCTTTCCAGTTTTTAACTGAAGATATTTTCTTTTTCACCATAGCCCTCTATGGGCTTCCAAATATCACTTTGCAAGTTCCGCAAGAACAACCTTAGCGAAAGGCTTCTTTAAGGAAAGCTGTAATTCTGTGAGATGAATTCACAGAACACAAAGCACTTTCTCAGAAAATTTCTTTACAGTTTTTAACGGAGGCTATTTCCTTTTTCAAAATAGCCCTCTATGGGCTTCCAAATATCTCTTTGCAAATTCCACATGAACAGCCTTACCGAAAGGCTTCTTGAGGGGAAAGCTGTACCTCTGTGAGTTGAATTAACAGAACACAAAGCACTTTCTCAGACAGTTTCTCTCCAGTTTTTACCTGAAGATATTTCCTTTCTCACCACAGCACTCCTAGGGCTTCCAAATATCACTTTGCAAATTCCACAAGAACAGCCTTAGAGAAAGGCTTCTTGAAGGAAAAGCTGTAACTCTGTGAGATGAATTAACAGAACACAAAGCAGTTTCTCAGAAAGCTTCTTTCCAGTTTTTAACAGAAGATATTTCCTTTTTCACCGTATCCCTCTATGGGCTTCCAAATATCACTTTGCCAATTCCACAAAAACAGTCTTAGCGAAAGGCTTCTTGAGGGGAATGCTGTAACTCTGTGAGATGAATTAACAGAACACAAAGCAGGTTCTCAGAAAACTTCTTTCCAGTTTTCAACTGAAGATATTTCCTTTTTCACCATAGCCCACTATGGGCTTCCAAATATCACTTTCCCAATTCCCCAAGAACAGCCTTAGCGAAAGGCTAATACAAGGGAAAGCTGTAATTCTGTGACATGAATTAACAGGACACAAAGCAGTTTCTCAGAATTCTTCTTTTCAGTTTTTAACTTAGGATATTTCCTTTTTCAGCGTAGCCCTCTAAGGGCTTCCAAATATCACTTTGCAAATTCCACAAGAACAGTCTTAGCGAAAGGCTTCTTGAGGGGAAAGCAGTAACTCTGAGAGATGAATTAACAGAACACAAAACAGTTTCTCTGAAAGATCTTTCCATTTTTTAATGGAAGATATATCCTTTTACTCCATAACCCTCTAAGGGCTTCCAAATATCACTTTCCAAATTCCACAAGAAGAGTGTTAGCGAAAGGCTTCCTGAGGGGGAAGCTGTAACACTCTGAGATGAATTAACAGAACAGAAAGCACTTTTTCAGAAAGTTTCCTTCCAGTTTTTAAGTGAAGCTATTTCCTTTTGCACCATAGCCCTCTGTGGGCCTCAAAATATCACTTTGTAAATTCCACAAGAACAGTATTAACAAAAGGCTTCTTTAGGAGAAAGCTGTAACTCTGTGAGATGATTTAACAGAACACAAAGCAGTTTCTCAGAAAGCTTCTTTTCAGTTTTTATATTAGGATATTTCGTTTTTCACCATAGTCCTCCCTGGGCTTCCAAATATCACTTTGCAAATTCCACAAGAACAGTCTTAGCGAATGGCTTCTTGAGGGGAAAGCTGTAACCCTATGAGATGAATTAACAGAACACAAAGCAGTTTCTCAGAAAGCTTCTTTTCAGTTTTTAACTACAGATATTTCCTTTTTCAACATAGCTCTCTTTGGGCTTCCAAATATCACTTTGCAAATTCCACAAGAACAGTCTTAGCGAAAGACTTCTTGAGGGGAAAGCTGTAACACTGTGAGATGTATTAACTGAACACAAAGCAGTTTCTCAGAAACTTCTATCCAGTTTTTAACGGAAGATATTTCCTTTTTCCCCGTAGCCATCTAAGGGCTTCCAAATATCACTTTGCAAATTCCACAAGAACAGTCTTAGCGAAAGGCATCTCGTGGGGAAAGCTGTAACTCTGTGAGATGAACTAACATAACACAAAGAAGTTTCTCAGAAAGGTCCCTTTCAAATTTTATCTTAGGATATTTCCTTTTTCACCATAGTCTTCCATGGGCTTCCAAATATCACTTTGCAAATTCCACAAGAACACTTTAGCGAAAGATTTCTTGAGGGGAAAGTTGTAACACTGTGGGATGAATTAACAGAACACAAAGCAGGTTCTCAGAAAGCTTCTTTCTAGTTTTTCACTGAAGATATTTCCTTTTTCACCATAGCCCTCTATGGGCTTCCAAATATCACTTTGCAAATTCCACAAGAACAGTCTTCAAAAAGTCTTCTTGAAGGGAATGCTGTAACTCTGTGAGATGAATTGACAGAACACAAAGCAGTTACTCAGAAAGCTTCTTTCCAGTGTTTAACTGAAGATATTTCCTTTTCCACCATAGCCCTCTAAGGGCTTCCAAATATCACTATGAAAATTCCACAAGAACAGTCTTAGCGAAAAGCTTCTTCAGGGAAAAGCTGTAACACTGTGGGAACAATTAACAGAACACAAAACAGATTCTCAGAAAGCTTCTTTCCATTTTAGAAGGGAAGATATATCCTTTTACACCATAGCCCTCTATGGGCTTCCAAATATCACTTTAAATATTCCACAAGAACAGTCTTAGTGAAAGGCTTCTTGAGGGGAAAGCTGTAACTCTGTGACATGAATTAACAGAACAGAATGCAGTTTCTCAGAAAGCTTCTTTCCAGCTTTTAACGGAAGATAATTCCTTTTTCACCGTAGCCCTGTATAGGCTTCCAAATATCACTTTTAAAATTCCACAAGAAGATTCTTAGCGAAAGGCTTATTGTAGGGAAATCTGTAACTCTGTGAGATGAATTAACAGAACACAAAGCATTTTCTCAGAAAGCTTCTTTCCTGTTTTTAAAGGAAGATATTTTCTTTTCCACCATAGCCCTCTATGGGCTTCCAAATATCACTTTGGAGATTCCATAAAATCAGTCTTTCCGAAAATCTTCTTCAGGGCGAAGCTGTAACACTATGGGAATAATTAACAGAACAGAAAGCAGTATCTCAGAAAGCTTCTTTCCAGTTTTTAACGGAAGCTATTTCCTTGTTCACCATAGCCCTCTATGTGCTTCCAAATATCACTTTGCAAATTCCACCAGAACAGTCTTAGCGAAAGGCTTGTTGAAAGGAAAGCTGTAACTCTGTGAGATGAATTAACAGAACACAAATCAGTTTCTCAGAAAGCTTCTTTCTAGTTTTTAACGGAAGTTATTTCCTTTTTCACCATAGCCCTCTATGGGCTTCCAAATATCACTTTGCAAATTCCACAAGAACAGTCTTTGCGAAAGGCTTCTTGAGGGGAAAGCTGTAACTCTGTGAGATGAATTAACAGAACACAAAACAGATTCTCAGAAATCATCTTTCCAGTTTTAACGGAAGATATTTCCTTTTTCACCATAGCCCTCAAAGGGTTTCCAAATATCACTTTGCAAAAT
Organism: Chlorocebus sabaeus; assembly: GCF_047675955.1. NCBI lineage: Eukaryota > Metazoa > Chordata > Mammalia > Primates > Cercopithecidae > Chlorocebus > Chlorocebus sabaeus. The sequence continues at coordinate 761,728 of NW_027326758.1, read as the reverse complement.
CCACAAGAACAGTCTTAGCGAAAGGCTTCTTGATGGTAAAGCAGTAGCTCTGTGAGATGAATTAACAGAACACAGAACAGTTTCTCAGAAAGCTTCTTTCCAGTTTTTAACAGAAGATATTTCCTTTTTCACCATAGACCTCTATGGCCTTCTAAATATCACTTTGTCAATTCCACAAGAAGAGTCTTAGCGAAAGACTTCTTGAAGGGAAAGCTGTAACTCTGTGAGATGAATTAACAGAACACAAAGCAGTTTCTCATAAAGCTTCTTTTCAGTTTTTAACGGAAGATATTTCCTTTTCCACCATAGTCCTCTATGGGCTTCTAAATATCACTTTGCATATTTCACAAGAACAGTCTTATCGAAAGGATTCTTGAGGGAAATGCTGTAACTGTGTGAGATGAATTAAAGAACACAAAGCAGTTTCTCCGAAAGCTTCTTTCCAGTTTTTAACGGAAGATATTTCCTTTTTCAAAATAGCCCTCTATGGGCTTCCAAATATCACTTTGCAAAGTCCAAAAGAACAGTCTTCGTGAAAGTCTTCTTGAAGGGAATGCTGTAACTCTGTGAGATGAATTGACAGAACACAAAGCAGTTTCTCAGAAAGCTTCTTTCCAGTGTTTAACTGAAGATATTTCCTTTTCCACCATAGCCCTCTATGGGCTTCCTAATATCACTTTGCAAATACCACAAGAAAAGGCTTAGCGAAAGGCTTCTTGAAGGGAAAGCTGTAACTCTGTGAGATGAATTAACAGAACACAAAGTAGTTTCTCAGAAAGCTTTTTTCCAGTTTTTAACGGAAGATGTTTCCTTTTCCTCCATAGCCCTCTAAGGGCTTCCAAATATCACTATGAAAATTCCACAAGAACAGTCTTAGCGAAAAGCTTCTTCAGGGAAAAGCTGTAACACTGTGGGAACAATTAACAGAACAGAAAGCAGATTCTCAGAAAGCTTCTTTCCATTTTTGAACGGAAGATATATCCTTTTTCAACATAGCCCTCTATGGGCTTCCAAATTCACTTTGCAAATTCCACAAGAACAGTCTTAGCGAAAGGATTCTTGAGGGGAAAGCTGTAATTTGGTGAGATGTATTCTCAGAACACACGGCAGATTCTGATAAAGTTTCTTTCCAGTTTTTAACGGAAGATATTTCCTTTTTCACCAAAGCCCTCTATGGGCTTCCAAATATCACTTTGCAAATTTCACAAGAACAGTCTTAGTGAACGGCTTCTTGAGGGGAAAGCTGGAAGTCTGTGAGTCGAACTAACAGATCACAAAGCAGTTTCTCAGAAAGCTTCTTTTCGGGTGTTAATGGAAGATATTTCCTTTTTCACCATAGCCCTCTACGGGATTCAAATTATCACATTGCAAATTCCACAAGAACAGTCTTAGCGAAATACTTCTTGAGGGAAAGCTGTAACTCTTTCAGATGACTTAACAGAACACAAAGCAGTTTCTCAGAAAGCTTCTTTCCAGTTTTAATTGAAGATATTTCCTTTTTTACCATAGTCCTCAAAGGGCTTCAAAATATCAGTTTGCAAATATCACAAGAACAGTCTTAGCGAAAGGCTTCTTGAGGGGAAAGCTGTAAGTCGGTGAGATGTATCAGCACAACACACGGCAATTTCTCAGAATGCTTCTTTCCAGTTTTTAACGGAAGATATTTCCTTTTTCACTGTAGCCCTCTATGGGCTTCCAAATATCACTTTGCAAATTTCACAAGAACCATCTTAGTGAACGGATTATTGAGGGGAAGGCTGTAATTCTGTGAGGTGAACTAACAGAACACACAGCATTTTCTCAGAAAACTTCTTTTCAGTTTTATCTTAGGATATTTCCATTTTCACCATAGCCCTCTACGTGCTTCCAAATATCACTTTGCAAATCCCACAAGAACAGTCTTAGCGAACGGTTTCTTGAGCGCAAAGTTATAACGCGGTGAGATGTCTTACACGAACACACGGCAGTTTCTCAGAAAGCATCTTTCAAGTTTTTAACGGTAGATATTTCCTTTTTCACCGTAGCCCTCTATGGGCTTCCAAATATCACTTTGCATATTTCACAAGAACAGTCTTAGCGAAAACCGTGTTGAAGGGAAAGCTGTAAGTCAGTGAGACGTATTAACACAACACACGGCAATTTCTCAGAATGCTTCTTTCCAGTTTTTAACGGAAGATATTTTCTTTTTCACCATAGCCCTCTATGGGCTTCCAAATATCACTTTGAAAATTTCACAAGAACAGCCTTACTGAACGGATTCTTGAGGGTAAAGCTGTAACTCAGTGAGATGAACTAACAGAACACAAAGCAGTTTCAAAGAAAGCTTCTTTTCTGTTTTTATCTTAGGATATTTCCATTTTCATCATAGCCCTCTATGGGCTTCCAAATATCACTTTGCAAATTCCACAAGAACAGTCTTAGCGGAAGGCTTGTGGAGGAAATAGCTCTAACTCTGTGAGATGAATTAACAGAACACAAAGCAGTTTCTAAGAAATCTTCTTTCCATTTTTTAATGGAAGATATTTCCTTTTACACCATAGCCCCCTGGGGCTTCAAAGTATCACTTTGCAAATTCCACAAGAACTGTCTTAGCGAAGGGTTTCTTGAGGAGAGAGCTGTAACTCTCAGAGATGAATTAACAGAACACAAAGCAGTTTCTCAGAAAGCCTCTTTCCAGTTTTTAACTGAAGATATTTTCTTTTTCACCATAGCCCTCTATGGGCTTCCAATTATCACTTTGCAAATCCCACAGGAACAGTCTTAGTGAAAGGCTTCTGGAAGGGAAAGCTGTAACCATGTGAGATGAAATAACAGAACACAAAGCAGTTTATCAGAAAGCTTCTTTCCAGTTTTAAACGGAAGATATTTACTTTTTCACCGTAACGCTCTATGGGCTTCCAAATATCAGTTTGCAAATTCCACAAGAACAGTCTTACGGAAATGCTTCTGGAGGGGAAAGCTGTAACACTGTGAGATGAATTAACAGAACACAAAGCAGTATCTCAGAAACCTTTTTTCCAGTTTTTAACAGAAGATATTTCCTTATTCACCATAGTCGTCTATGGTCTTCCAAATATCTCTGTGCAAATCACACAAGAACAGTCTTAGCGAAAGGCTTCTTGAGGGGAAAGCTGTAACTCGGTGAGATGTATTAACAGAACACAAGGCAGTTTCTCAGAAAGCTTCTTTCCACTTTTTAACGGAAGATAATTCCTTTTTCACCATAGCCCTCTAGGGGCTTCCAGATATCACTTTGAAAATTCCAAAAGAACAGTCTTAGCGAAAGGCTTCTTTAGGGGAAAGCTGTAATTTGGTGAGATGTATTCTCAGAACACACGGCAGTTTCTGATAAAGTTTCTTTCCAGTTTTTAACGGAAGATAATTCCTTTTTCACCAAAGCCCTCTATGGGCTTCCAAATATCACTTTGCAAATTTCACAAGAACAGTCTTAGTGAACGGCTTCTTTAGGGGAAAGCTGTAAATCTGTGAGACGAACTAACAGATCACAAAGCAGTTTCTCAGAAAGCTTCTTTTCGGGTTTTAATGGAAGATATTTCCTTTTTCACCATAGCCCTCTACGGGATTCCAATTATCACATTGCAAATTCCACAAGAACAGTCTTAGCGAAATACATCTTGAGGGAAAGCTGTAACTCTTTCAGATGACTTAACAGAACACAAAGCAGTTTCTCAGAAAGCTTCTTTCCAGTTTTAATTGAAGATATTTCCTTTTTCACCATAGTCCTCAAAGGGCTTCCAAATATCAGTTTGCAAATATCACAAGCACAGTCTTAGCGAACAGCTTCTTGAGGGGAATCCTATAAGTCGGTGAGATGTATTAACACAACACACAGTAATTTTTCAGAATGCTTCTTTCCAGTTTTTAACAGAAGATATTTCCTATTTCACCATAGTCCTCTATGGGCTTCCAAATATCCTTTTGCAATATTCACAAGAACCGTCTTAGTGAACGGATTCTTGAGGGGAAAGCTGTAAATCTGTGAGATGAACTAACAAAACACAAGGCAATTTCTCAGAAAGCTTCTTTTTGGTTTTTATCTTAGGATATTTCCATTTTCACCACAGCACTCTATGGGCTTCCAAATATCACTTCACAATTTCCACAAGAACAGTCTTAGCGAATGTCTTCTTGACGGAAAAGGTGTAACTCTGTGAGATGAATTAAGAGAACACTAAGCAGTTTCTCAGAAATCTTCTTTCTAGTTTTTAACAGAAGATATTTCCTTTTGCACCATAGCCCCATATGGGCTTCAAAGTATCATTTTGCAAATTCGACAAGAAAAGTCTTAGCGAAGGGCTTCTTGAAGAGACAGCTGTAACTCTCCGAGATGAATTAACAGAACACTAAGCAGTTTCTCAGAAAGCCTCTTTCCAGTTTTTAACTGAAGATATTTCCTTTTTCTCCGTAGCCCTCTAGGGTTTCCAAATATCACTTTGCAAATCCCACAAGAACAGTCTTAGCAAAAGGCTTCTGGAGGGGAAAGCTGTAACCACGTGAGATGAATTAGCAGAACACAAATCAGTTTCTCAGAAAGCTTCTTTCCATTTTTTAATGGTAGATATTTCCTTTCTCACCGTAGCCCTCTATGGCCTTCCAAATATCTCTTTGCAAATCCCACAAGAACAGTCTCAGTGAAAGGCTTCTTGAGGAGAAAGCTGTAACTCGGTGAGATGTATTACATGAAACACGGCAGTTTCTCAGAAAGCTCCTTTCCAGTTTTTAACGGAAGATATTTCCTTTTTCACCAAAGCGCTCTATGGGCTTCCAATTATCACTTTGAAAATTCCACAAGAACAGTCTTAGGGAAAGGCTTCTTGAGGGGAAAGCTGTAACTCTGTGAGATGAATTAACAGAACATCAAGCGGGATCTCAGAAAGCTTCTTTCCAGTTTTTAAGTGAAGATATTTCCTTATTCACCAGATCCCTCTATGGGTTTCCAAATATCTCTCTGCAAATCCCACAAGAACAGTCTTAGCGAAAGGCTTCTTGAGGGGAAAGCTGTAACTCGGTGAGGTGTATTAACAGAACACACAGCAGTTTCTCAGAAAGCTTCTTTCCACTTTTTAACGGAAGATATTTCGTTTTTCACCATATCCCTCTAGGGGCTTCCAAATTCACTTTGCAAAATCCACAAGAACAGTCTTAGCGAAAGGCTTCTTGAGGGGAAAGCTCTAACTCTGTGAGATGAATTAGCAGAACACAAAGCAGTTTCTCAGAAATCTTCTTTCCATTTTTAACGGAAGATATTTCCTTTTTTACCTTAGCCCTCTATGGGCTTCCAAATATCACTTGGCAAATTCCACAAGAACAGTCTTAGAGAAAGGCTTCTTCAGCGAAAAGCTGTAACTCGGTGGGATGTCTTACACGAACACAGGGCATTTTCTCAGAAAGCTTCTTTCCAGTTTGTAATGGTAGATATTTCCTATTTCACCATTGCCCTCTATGGGCTTCCAAATATCACTTTGCAAATTTCACAAGAACAATCTTAGCAAAAGGCTTCCTGAGGGGAAAGCTGTAAGTCAGTGAGAAGTATCAACACAACACACGGCAATTTCTCAGAATGCTTCTTTCCAGTTTTTAACGGAAGATATTTCCTTTTTCACCATAGCCCTCTATGGGCTTCCAAATATCACTTTGAAAATTTCACAAGAACAGTCTTAGAGAACGGATTATTGAGGGGAAGTCTGTAATTCTGTGAGGTGAACTAACAGAACACACAGCATTTTCTCTGAAAGCTTCTTTTCAGTTTTTATCTTAGGATATTTCCATTTTCACCATAGCCCTCTATGGGCTTCCAAATATCACTTTGCAAATCCCACAAGAAGAGTCTTAGCGAAACGTTTCTTGAGCGCAAAGCTATAACGCGATGAGATGTCTTACACGAACACACGGCAGTTTCTCAGAAAGCATCTTTCAAGTTTTTAACGGTAGATATTTCCTTTTTCACCGTAGCCCTCTATGGGCTTCCAAATATCACTTTGCAAATTTCACAAGAACAGTCTTAGCGAAAGGCTTGTTGAGGGGAAAGCTGTAAGTCAGTGAGATGTATTAACACAACACACGGCAATTTCTCAGAATGCTTCTTTCCAGTTTTTAACGGAAGATATTTTCTTTTTCACCGTAGCCCTCTATGGGCTTCCAAATGTCACTTTGCAAATTTCACAAGAACAGCCTTACTGAACGGATTCTTGAGGGTCAAGCTGTAACTCAGTGAGATGAACTAACAGAACACAAAGCAGTTTCTCAGAAAGCTTCTTTTCTGTTTTTATCTTAGGATATTTCCATTTTCACCTTAGACCTCTATGCGCTTCCAAATATCACTTTGCAAATTCCACAAGAACAGTCTTAGCGGAAGGCTTGTGGAGGAAAAAGCTCTAACTCTGTGAGATGAATTAACAGAACACAAAGCAGTTTCTAAGAAATCTTCTTTCCAGTTTTTAACGGAAGATATTTCCTTTTACACCATAGCCCCCTAGGGGCTTCAAAGTATCACTTTGCAAATTCCACAAGAACAGTCTTAGCGAAGTGTTTCTTGAGGAGAGAGCTGTAACTCTCAGAGATGAATTGACAGAACACAAAGCAGTTTCTCAGAAAGCCTCTTTCCCGTTTTTAACTGAAGATATTTCCTTTTTCACCATAGCCCTCTATGGGCTTCCAAATATCACTTTGCAAATCCCACAAGAACAGTCTTAACAAAAGGCTTCTGGAGGGGAAAGCTGTAACCCTGTGAGATGAATTAGCAGAACACAAATCAATTTCTCAGAAAGCCTCTTTCCAGTTTTTAACCGTAGATATTTCCTTTCTCACCATAGCCCTCTATGGGCTTCCAAATATCTCTTTGCAAATCCCACAAGAACAGTCTCAGTGAAAGGCTTCTTGAGGAGAAAGCTGTAACTCGGTGAGATGTATTACACGAACACACGGCAGTTTCTCAGAAAGCTCTTGAGGGTAAAACGGTTACTGTGTAAGATGAATTAACAGGACACTAAGGAGTTTCTGAGAAAGCTTCTTTTCAGTTTTTATCTTAGGTTATTTCCTTTCTCACCGTAGCCCTCTATAGGCTTCCAAATATCACTTTGCAAATTTCACAAGAACAGTCTTTATTTATTTATTTATTTATTGATTGATTTATTATTATTAAACTTCAAGTTGTAGGGTACATGTGCACAACGTGCAGGTTTGCTACATATGTATACTTGTGCCATGTTGGTGTGCTGCACCCATCAGCTCGTCATTTACATCAGGTATAACTCCCAATGCAATCCCTCCCCCCTCCCCCTCCCCATGATAGGCCCCGGTGTGTGATGTTCCCCTTCCGAAGTCGAAGTGATCTCATTTTTCAGTTCCCGCCTATGAGTGAGAACATGCGGTGTTTGGTTTTCTGTTCTTGTGATAGTTTGCTGAGAATGACGGTTTCCAGCTGCATCCATGTCCCTACAAAGGACACAAACTCATTTTACACTGTTGGTGGGATTGTAAACTAGTTCAACCATTATGGAAAACAGTATGGTGATTCTTCAAGGATCTAGAACTAGATGTACCATATGACCCAGCCATCCCATTACTAGGTATATACCCAAAGGATTATAAATTATGCTGCTATAAAGACACATGCACACGTATGTTTATTGCAGCACTATTCACAATAGCAAAGACTTGGAATCAACCCAAATGTCCATCAGTGACAGATTGGATTAAGAAAATGTGGCACACAAGAACAGTCTTAGTGAAAGGCTTCTTGAGGGGAAAGCTGTAATTCTGTGGGATGAATTAACAGAACACAAAGCAGTTTCTCAGAAAGCTTCTTTCCTGATTTTAACTGAAGATATTTCGTTTTTCAGCATAGCCCTCTATCGGCTTACAAATGTCACTTTGCAAATCCCACAAGAACAGACTTAGTGAAAGGCTTCTTGAGGGAAAAGCTGTAACTCTGTGAGATGAATTAACAGAACACAAAGCAGTTTCTCAGAAAGCTTCTTTCCAGTTTTTAACTGAAGATATTTTCTTTTTAACCATAGCCCTCTATGGGCTTCCAAATATCACTTTGCATATTCCACAAGAAAAGGCTTAGCGAAAGGCTTCTTGAGGGGAAAGCTGTAACTGTGTGAGATGAATTAACAGAACACTAAGCTGTTTCTCAGAAAGGTTCTTGCCAGTTTTTAACTGAAGATATTTCCTTTTTCACCAAAGCCCTCTAAGGGCTTCCAAATATCACTTTGCAAATCCCACAGGAACAGTCTTAGCCAAAGACTTCTTTTGGGGAAAGCTGTAACTTGGTGAGATGTATTAACAGAACACACGGCAGTTTCTCAGAAAGCTTCTTTCCAGATTTTAACGGAAGATATTTCCTTTTACACCATAGCCCTCTAACGGCATCCAAAGTTCATTTTTCAAATTTCACAAGAACAGTCTTAGTGAACGACTTCTTGAAGGGAAAGCTGTAATTCTGTGAGATGAACTAACAGAACACAAAGAATTTTTCAGAAAGCTTCTTTTCGGTTTTCATCTTAGGATATTTCCATTTTCACCATAGCCATCTAAGGGATTCCAAATAGCACTTTGCAAATTCCGCAAGAACAGTCTTACGAAAGACTTCTTGAGGGGAAAGCTGTAACTCTTTGAGATGAATTTACAGAACACAAAGCAGTTTCTCAGAAAGCTTCTCTCCCGTTTTTAACTGAAGATATTTCCTTTTTCACCATAGCCCTGCATGGGCTTCCAAATATCACTTTGCAAATTCCACAACAACTGCCTTAGCGTAAGGCTTCTTGAGGGAAAAGCTGTAATTCTGTGAGATGAATTAACAGAACACAAAGTAGTTTCCAAGAAACCTTCTTTACAGTTTTTTTCTTAGGTAATTTCCTTTTTCAACATAGCCCTCTATGGGCTTCCAAATATCACTTTGCAATTTCCGGAAGAACAGTCTTTGCGGAGGGCTTCTGGAGGGGAAGGTTTTAGCTCTGGGAGATGAATTAAGACAACACAAAGCGAAAGGCTTCTTGAGGGGAAAGCTGTAATTCTGTGAGATGAATTAACAGAACACAAAGCAGTTTCTCAGAAAGCTTCTTTCAAGTTTTTAACGGAAGACATTTCCTTTTCACCATAGCCCTCTATGGGCTTCCAAATATCACTTTGCAAATTTCACAAGAACAGTCTTAGTGAACGACTTCTTGAGGAGAAAGCTGAAACTCTGTGAGATGAACTAACAGAACACAAAGCAGTTTCTCAGAGAGCTTCTTTTCGGTTTTTAGAGAAAGACATTTTCTTTTTCACCATAGCCCTCTATGGGCTTCCAAATATCACTTTGCAAATTCCACAAGAACAGTCTTAGCGAAAGGCTTCTTGAGGAGAAAGCTGTAATTCTGTGAGATGAATTAACAGAACACAAAGCAGTTTCTTAGAAAGCTTCTTTCCAGTTTTTATCTTAAGAAATTTCCTTTTTCATCATAGCCCTCTAGGGGCTTCCAAATACCACATTGCAAATCCCACAAGAACACTCTTAGCGAAAGGCTTCTTGAGGGGAAGGCTGTAACTCTGTGAGATGAATTAACAGAACAGAAAGCAGTTTCTCAGAATGCTTCTATCCACAGTTCAACTGAAGATATTTCCTTTTTCACCGTAGCCCTCTATGGGCTTCCAAATATCACTTTGAAAATCCCACAAGAGCAGTCTTAGCGAAAGTCTTCTTGAGGGGAAAGCTGTAACTCGGTGAGGTGTATTAACAGAACACATGGAAGTTTCTCAGAAAGCTTCTTTCCAATTTTTAACGGAAGACATTGCCTTTTTCACCGTAGCCTCCTATGGGTTTCCAAATATCACTTTGCAAATTCCACAAGAGCAGTCTTAGTGAACGACTTCTTGAGGGGAAAGCTCTAACTCTGTGAGATGAATTAAGAGAATCCAAAGCCGTTTCTCAGAAAGCTTCTTTTCAATTTTTATCTTAGGATATTTCCTTTTTCACCATAGGCCTCTATGGGCTTCCAAAATCACATTGCAAATTCCAATAGAACAGTCTTAGTGAAAGGCTTCTTGAGGGGAAAGCTGTAACTCGGTGAAATGTATTACATCAACACACGGCAGTTTCTCAGAAAGCTTCTTTCCAGTTTTTAACTGAAGATATTTCCTTTTTCACCATAGCCCTCTGTTGGATTCCAGGTATCACTTTGCAATTCTCTGGTTTCTCTTCAGATCGCATAAATCTTTCACCTTTTACCAAATATCACTTTGCAATTTCCACAAGAACAGTCTTAGGGAAAGGCTTCTGGAGGGGAAAGCTGTAACTCTGAAAGGTAAATTAACAGAACACAAAGCAGTTTCTCATACAGCTATTTTCAAGTTTTTAACTGAAGATATCTCCTTTTTCACCATAGCCCTCTATGGGCTTCTAAATATCACAGTGGAAATCCCACAAGAACAGTCTTAGCGAAAGGCTTCTTGAGGGTAAAGCTGTAATCAGTGTGGTGTATTAACAGAAAACACGGCAGTTTCTAAGAAAGCTTCTTTCCAGTTTTTAACGTAAGATATTTCCTTTTTCGCCGTAGCCCTCTATGGGCTTCCAAATATCACCTTGCAAATTCCTAAAGAACAGTCTTAGGGAAAGGTTTCTGTAGGGGAAAGCTGTAACTCTGTCAGATGAATTAACAGAACAAAAGGAAGTTTCTCAGAAAACTTCTTTCCAGTTTTTAACAGAAGAAATTTCTTTTTTCACTTTGGCCCTCTATGGGCTTCCAAATATCACTGTGCAAATCCCACAAAAACAGTATTAGCGAAAGGCCTCTTGAGGGGAAAGCTGTAACTCGGTGAGATGTATTAACAGAACACACGGCAGTTTCTCAGAAATCTTCTTTCCGGTTTTTAACGGAAGATATTTCCTTTTTCACCATAGCCCTCTATGGGCTTCCAAATATCACTTTGCAAATTCCACTAGAACAGTCTTAACCAACAGCTTCTTGAGGGGAAAGCTGTAACTCGGTGAAATGTATTAACAGAACACACGGCAGTTTCTCTGAAAGCTTCTTTCCAGTATTTAACGGAAGATATTTCATTTTTCACCACAGCCATCTATGGGCTTCCAAATATCACTTTGCAAATTTCACAAGAACAGTCTTACTGAACGGCTTCAGGTGGAGAAAGCTGAAACTCTGTGAGATGAACTAAGAGAACACAAAACAGTTTCTCAGAGAGCTTCTTTTTGGCTTTTAGCGGAAGATATTTACTTTTTCACCTTAGCCCTCAATGGGCTTCCAAATATCACTTTGCAAATTCAACAAGAACAGTCCTAACGAAGGGATTCCGTAGAGGAAATTTGTAACTCTGTGAAATAAATTAACAGAACACAAAGTAGTTTCTCAGAAAGCTTCTTTCCAGTTTTTAACTGAAGATATTTCCTTTTTCACCATAGACCTCTAGGGGTTCCAAATATCACTTTGCAAATTTCACAAGAATAGTCTTAGGGAAAGGCTTCTGGTGGGGAAAGCTGTAACTCTGTGAGATGAATTAACAGAACACAAAACAGTTTCTCAGAAACCTTCTTTCCAGTTTTTAACTGAAGAAATTTTATTTTTCACCATAGCACCGTATGGGCTTCCAAATATCACTTTGCAAATCGTGCAAAAACAGTCTTAGCAAAAGGCTTCTTGAGGGGAAAGCTGTAAATCTGTGAGATGAATTAACAGAACACAAAGCAGTTTCTCAGAAAGCTTACTTTCAGTTTTTATCTTAGGTAAATTCCTTTTTCACCATAGCCCTCTATGGGCTTCCAAATATGACTTTGCAAATTCCGCATGAAGAGTCTTTGCTGAGGGCTTCTGGAGGCGAAAGTTGTAACTCTGTGAGGTGAATTAACAGAACACAAAGCGGTTTCTCAGAAAGTTTCTTTCGAGTTTTTAACGGAAGATATTTACGTTTTCGCCATAGCCCTCTATGGGCTTCTAAATATCACTTTGCATATTACACAAGAACAGTCTTTGCGAAAGGCTTCTTGAGGGGAAAGCTGTAACTCTGTGAGATGAATTAACAGAACACAAAGGAGTTTCTCAGAAAGCTTCTTTCCAGTTTTTAAAGGAAGATATTTCCTTTTTCAACTTAGCCCTCTACGGGCTTCCAAATATCACTTTGCAAATTCCAGAAGAACAGTCTTAGTGAAATGTTTCTGGAGGGGAAAGCTGTAATTCTGTGAGATGAATAAACAGAACACAAAGCAGTTTCTCAGAAAGCTTCTTTCCAGTTTTTCACTGAAGAAATTTCCTTTTTCAGCCTAGCCCTCTAGGGGCTTCCAAATACCACTTTGCAAATCCCACAAGAACACTCTTAACGAAAGGCTTCTTGAGGGGAAAGCTGTAACTCTGTGAGATGAATTAACAGAACAGAAAGCAGTTTCTCAGAATGCTTCTATCCACAGTTTAACTGAAGATATTTCCTTTTTCACCGTGGCCCTCTATGGGCTTTCAGATTTCACTTTGCAAATCCCACAAGAACAGTCTTAGCGAAAGGCTTCTTGAGGGGAAAGCTGTAACTCGGTGAGGTGTATTAACGGAGCACATGGCAGTTTCTCAGAAAGCATCTTTCCAGTTTTTAACGAAAGACATTTCCTTTTTCACCATAGCTTCCTATGGGTTTCCAAATATCACTTTGCAAATTTCACAAGAGCAGTCTTAGTGAACGGCTTCTTGAGGGGAAATCTCTAACTCTGTGAGATGAAATAAGAGAACCCAAAGCCGTATCTCAGAAAGCTTCTTTTCAATTTTTATCTTAGGATATTTCCTTTTTCACCATAAGCCTCTATGGGCTTCCAAATATCACATTGCAAATTGCAAAAGAACAGTCTTAGTGAAAGGCTTCTTGAGGGGAAAGCTGTAACTTGGTGAGATGTATTGCATCAACTCACGGTAGTTTCTCAGAAAGTTTCTTTTCAGTTTTTAACTTAAGATTTTTCCTTTCTCACCGTAGCCCTCTATGGTCTTCCAAATATCACTTTGCAAGTTCCCGTAGAACAGCCTTAGTGAACGGCAACTTGAGGGGAAATCTGTAACTCGGTGGATGTATTAACAGAACACACGACAGTTCCTCTGAAAGCTTCTTTCCCGTTTTTAACGGAAGATATTTCCCTTTTCACCGTAGCTCTCTATGGGTTTGGAAATATCAATTTGCAAATTTCAGAAGAATAGTCTTAGTGGGGCACCTTGTGGGCAAAACTGAAGCTCTGCAAGATGAACTAACAGAACACAAAGCAGTTTCGCAGAAAGCTTCTTTTCGATTTTATCTTAGGATAATTACATTTTCACCATAGCCCTCTATGGGCATCCATATATCACTTTGCAAATTCCACAAGAACAGTCTTATCGAAAGGCTTCATGAGAAAATCCTGTAACTCTTTGAGATGAATAAACAGAACACAATGCAGTTTCTCAGAAAGCTTCTTTTCTGTTTTTAACGGAAGATATTTCCTTTTACACCGTAGCCCTCTCGGGTCTTCCAAATATCACTTTGCAAATTCCACAAGAACAGTCTTACCGAAAGGCTTCCTGTGGGGAACGCAGTAACTCTGTGAGATGAATTAACAGAACACAAAGCAGTTTCTCAGAAGGCTTCTTTCCAGTTTTTAACGGAAGATATTTCCTTTTTCGCCATAGCCCTCTATGGGCTTCTAAATATCACCTTGCAAATTCCACAAGAACAGTTTTAGCGAAAGTCTTCTGGAGGGGAAAGCTGTAACTCTGTTAAATGAATTAACAGAACAAAAAGGGGTTTCTCAGACAGACTTTTTCCAGTTTTTAACTGAAGATATTTCCTTTTTCACCATAGCCCTCTCTGTGCTTCCAAATATCACTTTGCACATTCCACAAGAACAGTCTTAGGGAAAGGCTTCTGGAGGGGAAAGCTGTAACTCTGTGAGATGAATTAACACAACACAAAGCAGTTTCTCAGAAAGCCTCTTTTCCGTTTTTATCTTAGGACATTTGCTTTTCCACCATAGAACTCAAAGGGCTACCAAATATCACATTGCAAATTCCTAAAGAACAGTCTTAGCGAAGTGCTTCTGGAGGGGAAATCTGTAACTCTGTGAGATGAACTAACAGAATACAATGTAGTTTCTCAGAAATCTTCTTTCCAGTTTTTAACGGAAGATATTTCCTTTTTCACCATAGCCCCCTAAGGGTTTCCAAATATCACTTTGCAAATTCCACAAGAACAGTCTTAGCGAAAGGCTTCCTGCGGAGAAAGTTGTAACTCTGTGAGATGAATTAACAGAACACATAGCAACTTCTCAGAAAGCTTCTTTCCAGTTTTTAACGGAAGATATTTCCTTTTTCACCGTAGCCCTCTATGGGCTTCTAAATATCACTTTGAAAATTACACAAGAACAGCCTTAGCGAAAGGCTCCTTGAGAGGAAAGCTGTAACTCTGTGAGATGAAATAACAGAACACAAAGCAGTTGCTCAGGAGCTTTTTTCCAGTTTTTAACTGAAGGTATTTCCATTGTCACCATAGCCTTCTATGGGCTTTCAAATATCACTTTGCAAATCCCACATGAACAGCCTTAGCGAAAGGCTTCTTGAGGGTAAAGCTGTAACTCGGTGAGATGTATTAACATAACACACGGCAGATTCTCAGAAAACTTCTTTCCTGTTTTTAACGGAAGGTATTTCCTTTTTCACCATAGCCCTCTATGGTCTTCCAAATATCACTTTGAAAATTTCACAACAACAGCCTAAGCGAAAGGCTTCTGGAGGTGAAAGCTTTAACTCTGTGAGTTGAATTAACAGAACACCAAGCAGTTTCTCAGAAAGCTTCGTTTCAGTTTCTATCTTAGGATAATTCCTTTTTCAAAATAGCCTTCTATGGGCTTCCAAATATCACTTTGCAAATTCCACATGAACAGTCTTAGCGACAGGCTTCTGGAGGTGAAGCTGTAATTCCGTGAGATGAATTCACAGAACAAATAGCAATTTCTCAGAAATCTTCTTTCCAGTTTTTAACGGAAGATATTTCCTTTTTCACCATAGCCCTCTATGGGCTTCCAAATATCACGTTGCAAATTCCACAAAAACAGTCTTAACGAAAGTCTTCTGAAGGGGAAATCTATAACTCCGTGAGATCAATTAAGAAAACACAATGCAGTTTCTCAGAAAGCTTCTTTTAAGATTTTATCTGAGGATACTTTCTTTTTCACAATAGCCCTCTAGGAGATTCCAAATATCAATTTGCAAATTCCAAAAGAACAGTCTTAACGAAAGGCTTCTTGAGGTGAAAGCTGTAATCGGTGAGAGGAATTAACAGAACACAAAGCAGTCTCTCAGAAAGCTTCTTTCCAGTTTTTAATGGAAGATATTTCGTTTTTCACCATAGCCCTCTAAGGGATTACAAATATGACATTGCAAATTCCACAAGAACCGTCTTAGCGAAAGGCTTTTTGAGGGATATGCTGTAATTCTGTGAGATGAATTAACAGAACACAAATCAGTTTCTCAGAAAGCTTCTTTTCAGTTTTTTTCTTAGTGTATTTCCTTTTTCATCATAGGCCTCAAAGGTCTTCCAAATATCGCTATGCAAACTTCACAAGAACAGTCTTAGTGAACGATTCTTGAGGGGAACGCTGTAACTGTGTGAGATGAATTAACACAACACAAAGCAGTTTCTCAGAAAGCTTCTTTTCAGTTTTTAACTTAGGATATTCCTTTTTCAACATAGCCCTCTATGGGCTTCCAAATATCACTTTGCAAATTCCACAAGAACAGTCTTAGCGAAAGTCTTCTGGAGGGGAAAGCTGTATATCTGTGAGATGAATTAACAGAATACAAATCAGTGTGTCAGAAATCTTCTTTGTAGTTTTTAACGGAACATAGTTCCTTTTTTACCATAGCCCTCTATGGGCTTCCAAATATCACTTTGCAAATTCCACAGAAAGACCCTTAGACTTAGGCTTCTTGAGGGGAATGCTATAACTCTGTGAGTTGAATTAACAGAACACAAAGCAATTTCTCAGAAAGCTTCTTTTCTATTTTCATCTTAGGAGATTTCCTTTTCACCATAGCCCTCTATGGGCTTCCAAATATCACTTTGCAAATTCCACAAGAACAGTCTTAGTTAACGGATTCATGAGAGGAAGCTGTAACTCTGTGACGTTAACTAACAGAACACAACGTAGATTTTCAGAAAGGTTCTTTCCAGTTTTTAACGGAAGATATTTTCTTTTTCACCATAGCCCTATACGGGCTTCCAAATGTCACTTTGCAAATTCCTCAAGAACAGTGTTAGCGAAAAGCTTCTGGAGGGGAAAGCTGTAATTCTGTGAGATGAATTAACAGAACACAATGCAATTTCTCAGAAAACTTCTTTCCAATTTTCAACGAAAGATATTTCCTTTTTCATCATAGCCCTCTATGGGCTTCCAAATATCACTTTGCAAATCCCACAAGAACAGTCTTAGCGAAAGGCTTCTTGAGGTGAAAGCTGTAAATCGGTGAGATGTTTTAACAGAACCCACGTCAGTTTCTCAGAAAGCTTCTTTCCAATTTTTAACGTAAGTTATTTCATTTTTCACCATAGCCCTCTACGGGCTTCTAAGATCACTTTGCAGATTCCACCAGAACAGACTTAGCGAAAGGCTTCTGGAGATCAACGCTGTAATTTTGTGAGATGAACTAACAAAACACAAAGCAGTTTCTCAGAGAGCTTCTTTTCGGTTTTTAGTGAAAGATATTTATTTTTCACCATAGCTTTCTCTGGGCTTCCAAATATCACTTTGCAAATTCCACAAGAACAGTGTTAGCAAAAGGTTTCTGGAGGGTAGAGCTGTACCTCCGTGAGATGCATCAGTAGAACACAAAGAAGTTTCTCAGAAATCTTCTTTCCATTTTTTAACGGAAGATATGTCCTTTTTCACCTTAGCCCTCTATGGGATTCCAAATATCACTTTGCAAATTCCACAAGAACAGTCTTAGCGAAAGGCTTCTTGAGGGCAAAGCTGTAACTCTGGAGAGGAATTAACAGAAAACAAAGCAGTTTCTCAGAAAGTTTCTTTTCAGTTTTTATCTTGGGATATTTCCTTTTTCACCGTAGCCCTCTATGGGCTTCCAAATATCACTTAGCATATTCTAAAAGAACAGTCTTAGTGATCGGCTTCATGATAGGAAAGCTGTAACTCTGTGAGATTAATTAACGGAACACAAAGCAGTTTCTCAGAAAGGTTCTTTCCAGTTTTTAACGGAAGATATTTCCTTTTTCACCATAGCCCACTATGGGCTTCAAAATATCACTTTGCAAATTCCACAAGAACAGTGTTAGCGAAAAACTTCTGGAGGGGAAAACTGTAACTCTGTGAGATGAATTAACAGAACACAAAGCAGTTTCTCACAAATCTTCTTTCCAGTTTTTATCGAAAGATATTTCCTTTTTCACCATAGCCCTCAATGAGATTACAAATATCAGTTTGCAAATTTCACAAGAACAGTCTTAGTGAAGGGCTTCTTGAGGGGAAATCTGTAACTCTGTGAGATGAACTGACACAACACAAAGCTGTTTCTCAGACAGCTTGTTTTCGGTTTTATCTTAGGATATTTCCATTTACAAAATAGCCCTCTAAGGGCTTCCAAGTATCACTTTGCAAATTCCACAAGAACAGTCTTGTAGAAAGGCTTCTTGAGGGGAAAGCTGTAACTGGGTGAGATGTATTAACATAAAACATGGCAGTTTCTCAGAAAGCTTCTTTCCAGTTTTTAACGGAAGTTATTTCCCTTTTCACCATAGCCCTCCTTGGGCTTCCAAATATCTCTTTGCAAATTCCACAAGTACAGTCTAAGCGAAAGGCTTCTGGAGCGGAAATCTGTAACTCTGTGAGATGCATTAACAGAACACAAAGCAGTTTCTCAGAAATCTTCTTTCCAGTTTTTAACAGAAGATATTTCCTTTTTCACCATAGTCCTCTATGGGCTTCCAAATATCACTTTGCAAATTCCCCAAGAACAGTCTTAGCGAAAGGCTTCTTGAGGGGGAAGCTGTAACTCTGTGAGATGAATTAACAGAACACAAAGCAGTCTCTCAGAAACCTTCTTTCCAGTATTTAACTGAAGATATTTCCTTTTTCACTATAGCCCTCTATGGGCTTCCAAATATCACTTTGGAAATCCCACAAGAACAGTCTTAGCGAAAAGCTTCTTGGGAGGAAAGCTGTAACTCGGTGATATGTACTAACAGAACACACCGCATTTTCTCAGAATGGTTCTTTCCAGTTTTAAACGGAAGATATTTCCTTTTTCACCTTAGCCCTCTATGGGGTTCCAAATATCACTTTGCAAATTTCACAAAACAGTCTTAGTGAACGGCTTCTTGAGGGGAAAGCTGTAACTCTTTGAGTGAACTAACAAAACACAAAGCAGCTTTTCATACAGCTTCTTTTCGATTTTTATCTTAGGATATTTCCATTTTCACCATAGCCTACTACGGGCATCCAAATATCACTTTGGAAATTCCACAAAACCAGTCTTAGCGGAAGGCTTCTTGAGGCAAAAGCTGTAACTCTTTGAGATGAATTAACAGAACACAAAGCAGTTTCTCAGAAAGCTTCTTTTCAGTTTTTAACTGAAGTTATATCCTATTTCACCTTTGCCCTCTTTGGCCTTCAAAATATCACTTTGTAAATTCCACAACAACAGCCTTAGCAAAAGGCTTCCTGAGGTAAAAGAGTAACTCTGTGACTTGAATTAACAGAACAAAAAGCAGTTTCTCAGAAAGCTTCTTTTCAGTTTTTATCTTAGGATGTTTCCTTTTTCACCATTGCCCTCTATGTGCCTCCAAATATCACTTTGCAATTCCACAAGAACAGTCTTAGTGAATGGCTTCCTGAGGGGAAAGCTGTAACTCTGTGAGTGGAACTAACTGAACACAAAGCAGTTTCTCAGAAATCTTCTTTCCAGTTTTTAACTGAGGATATTTCCTTTTTCACCATAGCCCTTTTGGACTTCCAAATATCACTTTGCAAATTCCACAAGAACAGTCTTAGCGAAAGGCTTCTTAAGGGGAAAGCTCTAACTCTGTGAGATGAATTAACAGAACACAAAGCAATTTCTCACAAATCTTCTTTCCAGTTTTTAACGGAAGATATTTCCTTTCCCAGCATAGTCATCTATGGGCTTCCAAATATCACTTTGCAAATCCCACAAGAACAGTCTAAGCGAAAGGCTCCTTGAGAGGAAAGCTGTAACTCAGTGAGACGTATTAACAGAACACACGGCACTTTCTCAGAATACTTCTTTCCAGTTTTTAACGGAAGATATGTCCTTTTTCACCATAGTCGTCTTTGGGTTTCCAAATTTCACTTTCCAAATTTCACAAAACAGTCTTAGTGAGCGGCTTGTTTAGGGGAAAGCTGTAGCTCTGTCAGGTGAACTAACAGAACACAAAGCAGTTTTTCAGACAGCTTCATTTCGGTTAGTATCTTAGGATATTTCCATTTTCACCATAGCCCTGTATGGGCTTCCACATATCACTTTGGAAATGGCTCAAAAACAGTCTTAGCGGAAGGCTTCTTGAGGGGAAAGCTGTAACTCTTTGAGATGAATTAACAGAACACAAAGCAATTTCTCGGAAAGCTTCTTTTCATTTTTTAACTGAAGGTATTTCCCTTTTCACCATAGCTCTCTCTGGGCTTCCAAATATCACTTTGCAAATTCCACAAGAACAGAGTTAGTGAAAGGTTTCTGGACGGGAAAACTGTAACTCTGTGAACGAATTAACAGAACACAAAGCCGTTTCTCAGAAAGCTTCTTTTCAGTTTTTATCTTAGGATGTTTCCTTTTTCACCATAGCCCACTGTGGGCTTCCAAATATCACTTTGCAAATTCCACAAGAACAGTCTTAGTGAACGGCTTCTGGAGGGGAAAGCTGTAACTCTTTGAGATGAATTAACAGAACACAAAGCTCTTTCTCAGCAATCTACTTTCCAGTTTTTAACGGAGGATATTTTTTTTTTCACCATAGCCCTCTATGTGATTCCAAATATCACTTTGCAAATTCCACAAGAACAGTGTAAGCAAAAGACTTCTGGAGGGGAAAACTGTAACTCTGTGAGATGAATTAACAGAACACAAAGCAGTTTCTCAGATATCTTCTTTCCAGTTTTTAACGAAAGATATTTCCTTTTTCACCGTAGCCCTCTATGGGCTTTCAAATATCACTTTGCAAATCCCACAAGAACTGTCTTAGCGAAAGCCTTATTGAGGGGAAAGCTGTAACTCAGTGAGATGCTTTAACAGAACACACGGCAGTTTCACAAAAAGCTTCTATCAAGTTTTTAACGGAAGATATTTCCTTTTTCACCATAGCCCTCTGTGAGTTTTCTAACATCACGTTGGAAATTTCACAAGAATTGTCTCAGTGAACTGCTTCTTGAAAGGAAAGCTGTAACTCTGTGAGATGAACTAACAGAACACAAAGCAGTTTATCAGAAAGCTTCTTTACAGTTTTTAACGGAAAATATTTCCTTTTTCCCCACAGCCCTCTATGAGATTCTAAATATCACTTTCCAAATTTCAGAAGAACAGTCTTAGTGAACGGCCTCATGAGGGAAATCTGTAACTCTTTGAGATGAATTAACAGAACAGAAAGCAGTTTCTCAGAAAGCTTCTTTTTGGATTTTGTCTTACTATATTTCCTTTTTCAACATAGCCCTCTATGGGCTTCCAAATATCACTTTGCAAATTACACAAGAATAGTCTTTGGGAAAGACTTCTTGAGGGAAAAGCTGTAACTCTCTGAGATGAATTTACAGAACACAAAGCAGTTTCTCAGAAGGCTTCTTTTCAGTTTTTATCTTAGGATATTTCCTTTTTCAGCATAGCCCTCTATGGGCTTCCAAAAACATTTTGCAAATTCCACAGGAACAGTCTTAGCGAAAGGATTCTGGAGGGGAAAGCTGTAAATCTGTGAGACGAATTAACAGAATACAAAGCAGTTTCTCAGAAACCTTCTTTTCGTTTTTTATCTTGCGATATTTCCATTTTAACCATAGCGCTATAGGGGTTCCAAATATCACTTTGCAAATTCCAGAAGAACAGTATTAACGAAAGGCATCTTGAGGGTAAAGCTGTAACTGTGTAAGATAAATTAACAGAACACAAAACTTTTTCTCAGAAACGTACTTTTCAGTTTTTACCTTAGGATATTTCCTTTTTCACCATAGCCCTCTATGGGATTCCAAATATCACTTTGCAAATTCCACATGAACAGTCTTAGCGAAAGTCTTCTTGAGGGGAAAGCTGTAACTCTGTAAGATGAATTAACAGAACACAAAGCAGTTTCTCAGAAACATTCTTTCCAGAATTTAACGCAAAATATTTCCTTTTTCACCGTAGCCCTCTCGGGCTTCCAAATATCACTTTGCAAATCCAAGAAGAACAGTCTTAGCGAAAGGCTTCTTGAGAAGAAAGCTGTAACTCGGTGAGATGTATTAACAGAACACACGAGAGTTTCTCAGAATGCTTCTTTCCAGTTTTTAACGGAAGATATTTTCATTTTCACCATAGCCTTCTATGGGCTTCCAAATATCACTTTGCAAATTCCACAAGAACAGTATTAGTGAACGACTTCTTGATGGGAAAGCTGTAACTATGTGAGATAAACTATCGCAACACAAAGCAGTTTCTCAGACAGCTTCTTTTCGGTTTTTATCTTAGGATATTTCCATTTTCACCATAGTCCTCCATGGGCTTCCAAATATCATTTTGCAAATTTCACAAGAACAGTCTTAGTGAACGACTTCTTGAATGGAAAGCTGTAACTCTGTGAGATGAATTAACAGAACACAAAGCAGTTTCACAGAAAGCTTCATTTCAGTTTTTAACTTTGGATGTTTTCTTTTTCACCATAGCCCTCTATGGGCCTCCAAATATCACTTTGCAAATTCCACAAGAAAAGTCTTAGTGAACGGCTTCTTGAGGGGAAAGCTGTAACTCTGTGAGATGAATTAACAGAACACAAAGCAGTTTCTCAGAAAGCTTCTTTCCAGTTTTTGATGGAGGATATTTCCTTTTATTCCATAGCCCTCTATGGGCTTCCAAATATCACTTTGCAAGTTTCACAAGAACAGTCTTAGGGAAAGGCTTCCTGAGGGGAAAGATGTAACTATGTGAGATGAATTAACTGAACACAAAGCAGTTTCTCAGAAAGCTTCTTTTCAGTTTTTATCTTACGATATTTCCTTTTTCACCGTAGCCCTCTATGGGATTCCAAATCTCACTTTGCAAATTCCACAAGAACATTCGTAGCGAAAGGCTTCTTGAGGGGAAAGCTGTAACTCTGTGAGATGAATTAAGAGAACACAAAGCAGTTTCTCAGAAATCTTGTTTCCAGTTTTTAATGAAAGATATTTCCTTTTTCACCATAGCCCCCATGGGCTTTGAATATCACTTTTCAAATTCCACAAGAACAGTCTTAGCGAATGGCTTCTAGAGGAGAAAGGTGTAACTCTGTGAGATGAATTACCAGAACACAAAGCAGTATCTCAGAAAGCTACTTTTCGGTTTTCATCTTACGATATTTCCATTTTAAACGTAGCCCTCTATGGGCTTCCAAATATCACTTTGCAAATTCCACAAGAACAGTCTTAGCGAAAGGCATCTTGAGGGGAAAGTTGTAAATCTGTGAGATGAATTAACAGAACACAAAGCAGTTTCTAAAAAACATTCTTTCCAGTTTTTAACGGAAGATATTTCCTTTTTCTTCATAGCTCTCTATGGGCTCCCAAATATCACCTTGAAAATTCCACAGGAACAATCTTAGTTAACGGCTTCTTGAGGGGGAAGCTATAACTCTGTGAGATGAATTAAGAGAACATAATGCAGTTTCTCAGAAAGCTTATTTTCGGTTTTTATCTTAGAATATTTCCTTTTTACCATAACCCTCTATGGGTTTCTAAAATCACTTTGCAAATTCCACAAGAACAGTCTTAGCGAAAGTCTTCTTGAGGAGAAAGCTGTAACTCTGTGAGATGAATTAACAGGACACAAAGCACTTTCTCAGAAAGCTTCTTTCCAGTTTATAACGGAAAATATTTCCTTATTCACCATTGCCCTCTATGGTCTTCTAAATACCACTTTCGAAATGACACAAGAACAGTCCTAGCGAAAGACTTCTTGAGGGGAAAGCTGTTACTCTGTGAGATGAATTAACAGAACACAAAGCAGTTTCTCAGAAAGCTTCTTTCCAGTTTTCAACTGAAGATATTTCCTTTTTAAACATAGCCCTATATGGGCTTCCAAATATCACTTTGCAAATTCCACAAGAACATACTTAGTAAAGGTCTTCTTGAGGGGAAAGCTGTAACTCTGTGAGGTGAATTAAGAGAACACAAAGCAGTTTCTCAGAAAGCTTCTTTCCAGTCTTTAACGGAAGATATTTCCTTTTTCACCAAAGCCCTCTATGGGCTCCCAAATATAACTTTGCAAATTCCAGAAGAACAGTCTTAGCGAAAGGTTTCTTGAGGGAAAAGCTGTAATCAGAAAGCTTCTTTCGAGTTTTTAACTTAAGATATTTCCTTTTACACCATAGCCCTGTAAGGACTTCCAAATATCACTTTGCAAATTCCACAAGAACAGGCTTAGCGAAAGTCTTCTTGAGGGGAAAGCTGTAACTCTGTGAGATGAATTAACAGAACACAAAGCAGTTTCTCAGAAAGCCTCTTTCCAGTTTTTAACTGAAGATATTTCCTTTTCCACCATTGCCCTCGATGGACTTCCTAATACCACTTCGCAAATTCCACAAGAACAGCCTTAGCAAAGGGCTTCTTGAGGGGATAGCTGTAACTCTGTGAAATGAATTAACAGAACGCAAAGCAGTTTCTCAGAAAGCTTCTTTTCACTTTTTATGTTAGGATATTTCCTTTTTCACCCTAGCACTCTAAGGGCATCCAAATATCACATTGCAAATACCACAGGAACAGTCTTAGCGAAAGGCTTCTTGAGGAGAAAGCTGTAACTCTGTGAGATGAATTAACAGAACACAAAGCAGTTTCTCCGAAAGCTTATTTTCAGTTTTTATCTCAGGCTATTTCCTTTTTCACCATAGACCTCTATGGGCTTCTAAATATCACTTTCCAAATTCCACAAGGACAGCCTTAGGGAAAGGCTTCTTAAGGGGAAAGCTGTAACTCTGTGAGGTGAATTAACAGAACACAAAGCAGTTTCTCAGAAAGCTTCTATCCAGTTTTTAACTGAAGATATTTTCTTTTTCCCCACAGACCACTATGAACTTCGAAATATCATTTTGCAAACTCCACAAGAACAGTCTTAGTGATCGACTTCTTGAGGGGAAAGCTATAACTCCGTGAGATGAGTTAGGAGAACACAATGCAGCTTCTCGGAAAGTTTCTTTTCGGTTTTTATCATAGGATATTTACTTTTTCAACATAGCCCTCTATGTTCTTCCAAATACCACGTTGCAAATTCCACAAGAACATTCTTAATGAATGGCTTCTCGAGGGGAAAGCAGTAACTCTGTGAGATGAAATAACAGAACACAAAGCAGTTTCTCAGAAAGTTTCTTTCCGATTTTTAATGGAAGATAATTCCTTTTTCACCATAGCCCTCTAAGGTTTCTAAATATCACTTTCCAAATTCCACAAGAACAGTCTTAGCGAAAGGATTCTTGAGGGGAACGCTGTAACTCTGTGAGATAAATTAATAGTACACAAAGCAGTTTCTCAGAAAGCTTCTTTCCAGTTTTTAACTGAAGATATTTCATTTTTTACCATAGCCCTCTATGAGCTTCCAAATATCACTTTGCAAATTCCACAAGAACAGTCTTAGCGAAAGTCTTCTTGAGGAGAAAGCTGTAACTCTGTGAGATGGATTAACAGGACACAAAGCACTTTCTCAGAAAGCTTCTTTACAGTTTATAACGGAAGATATTTCCTTATTCACCATAGCCCTCTATGGCATTCTAAGTACCACTTTCCAAATGACACAAGAACAGTCCTAGCGAAAGACTTCTTGAGGGGAAAGATGTAACTCTTTAAGATGAATTAACAGAACACAAAGCAGTTTCTCAGAAAGCTTCTTTCCAGTTTTCAACTGAAGATATTTCCTTTTTAACCATAGCCCTATATGGACTTCTAAATATCACTTTGCAAATTCCTCAAGAACAGACTTAGTAAAGTTCTCTTTGAGGGGAAAGCTGTAACTCTGTGAGATGAATTAACAGAACACAAGCAGTTTCTCAGAAGCTTCTTTCCAGTTTCTAACGGAAGAGAATTCCTTTTTCACCGTAGCCTTCTCTGGGTTTCCAAATATCACTTTGCAAATCCCTCAAGAAGAGTCTTAGCGAAAAGCTTCTTGAGGGGAAAGCTGTAACTCTGTGAGATGAATTAACAGAACAAAAAGCGGTTTCTCAGAAATCTTCTTTCCAGTTTTTAACGAAGGATATTTCCTTTTTCACCATTGCCCTCTATGGGCTTCTAAATATCACGTTCTAAATTCCACAAGAACAGTCTTAGTGAAAGGCTTCTTGAGCGAAAGCTATAGCTCTGTGAGGTGAATTAAAGGAACACAAAGCAGTTTCTCAGAAAGATTATTTTCAGATTTTACCTTAGGCTATTTCCTTTTTCACTGTAGACCACTGTTGGCTTCTAAATATCACCTTCCAAATTCCACAAGAACAGTCTTAGGGTAAGGCTTCTTGACGGGAAAGCTGTAACCCTGTGAGACGAATTAACAGAACACAAGGCAGTTTCTCAGAAATCTTCGTTCCAGTTTTTAACGGCAGTTATTTCCTTTTTCACCATAGCCCTCTATGGGCTTCCAAATATCACTTTGCAAACTCCACAAGAACATTCTTAGCAAAAGGCTTCTTGGGGGAATGCTGTATCTCTGTGAGATGAATTAACAGAACACAAAGCAGTCTCCCAGAAAGCTTCTTTCCACTTTTTAATGGAAGATATTTCCTTTTTCACCATAGCCCTCTATGGGCTTCCAAATATCACTTTGCAATTTCCACAAGAACAGTCTTAGCGAAAAGCTTCTTGAGGTGAAAGCTGTAACTCTGTGAGATGAGTTAACAGAACACAAAGCAGTTCCTCAGAAAGCTTCTTTACAGTTCTTAACTGAAGATACTTCCTTGTTCACCATAGCCCTCTATTCGCTTCAAAATATCATTTTGCAAATTCCACAAGAACAGTCTTAGCGAAAGGCTTCTTGAGGGGAAAGCTGTAACTCTGTGAGATGAATTAACAGAACACAAAGCAGGTTCTCAGAAAGCTTCTTTCCAGTTTTTAACGGAGGATATTTCCTTTTTTACCATAGCCCTCTATGGGCTTCTAAATATCACTTTCTAAATTTCACAAGAACAGTCTTAGTGAAAGGCTTCTTGAGAGGAAAGCTGTAACTCTGTGAGATGAATTAAGAAAACACAAAGCAGTTTTTCAGAAAGCTTATTTTCAGTTTTTATCTTAGGCTATTTCCTTTTTCACCGTAGACCTCTGTAGGCTTCTAAATATCACTTCCCAAATACGACAAGAACAGTCTTAGGGAAAGGCTTCGTTAGGGGAAAGCTGTAACATTGTGAGATGAATTAACAGAACACAACACAGTGTCTCAGAAAGCTTCTTTCAAATTTTAAACCAAAGATATTTCCTTTTCACCATAGCTCTCTATGGCCTTCGAAATGTCACTTTGCAAATTCCCCAAGAACAGACATAGCGAAAGGCTTCCTCAGGGGAAAGCTGTAACTCTGTGGGATGAGTTCACAGATCAGAAAGCTGTTTCTCAGAAAGCTTCTTTCCACTTTTATGGCGGATATTTCCTTTGGCCCTATAGTCTTCAAAGGGAACCGAATTATCCCTTCTCAGATTCCACAGATATAAGGTTAGCAAACAGCTCTACGACATATAGCTCTCACTCCGTGAGTGGAAGTCACATATCACAAAGCAGTTTCTCAGAAAAGTTCTTGTCAGTTTTTATCTTAGGATATTTCCTTTTTCACCATAGCCCTGTTTAGGCTTCCAAATATCACTTTACAAATTCCAGAAGAACAGTCTTTGCAAAAAGCTTCTTGAGGAGAAAGCTGTAACTCTGTGAGATGAATTAACAGAACACAATGCAGTTTCTTAGAAGGCTTCCTTTCAGTTTTTATCTTAGGATATTTCCTTTTTCACCACAGTCCTCTAAGGGCTTCCAAATATCGCTTTGCAAATTCCACAAGAACAGTCTTAGCGAAAGGCTTCTTGAGTTCAAAGCTGTAACTCTGTGAGATGAATTATCAGAAGACAAAGCTGTTTCTCAGAAAGCTTTATTCCAGGTTTTAACTGAAGATGTTTCATTTTTCACCACAACCCCCTGTGGGTTTCCAAATATCACTTTGCAAATCCCACAAAAACAGTCTTAGCGAAAGACTTCTTGAGGGGAATGCTGTAGCTCTGTGACATGAATTAACAGAACACAAAGCAGTTTCTCAGAGAGATTCTTTCCAGTGTTTAACGGAAAATATTTACTTTTTCACCTTAGCCCTCTATGGACTTCTAAATATCACTTTGAAATTCCACAAGAACAGTCTTAGCGAAAGGCTTCTGGAGGGGAAAGCTGTAATTCTGTGAGATGAATTAACAGAACACAAAGCAGTCTCTAAGAAAGCTTCTTTCCAGTTTTTAACAGAAGATATTTCCTTTTTTGCCATAGCCCTCTATGGGCTTCCAAATATGACTTTGAAAATTCCCCAGGAACAGTCTTACTGATAGGCTTCTTGAGGGGTAAGTTATAACTCTGTGAGATGAATTAAGAGAACACAGTGCAGTTTCTGAGAAAGCTTCTTTTCGGTTTCTATCTAAGGATATTTCCTTTTTCGCCATAACCATCTATGGTCTTCCAATATCACTTTGCAAATTCCACAAGAACAGTCTCAGTGAACGGTTTCATGAAGGGAAAGCTGTAACTATGTGAGATGAATTAACCGAACAGAAAGCAGTCTCTCAGAAATCTTCTTTCCAGATTTTAACGCAAGATACTTCACTTTTTACAATAGCCTCCTATGGGCTTCCAAATATCACTTTCAAAATCCACAAGATCAGCCTTAGCTAAAGGTTTCTTGAGGAGAAATTTGTAACACTGTGAGACGAATTAACAGGACACAAAGCAGTTTCTCATAAAGCTTCTTGCCAGTTTTTAACTGAAGATATTTCCTTTTTCACCATAACCCTCTATAGGCTTCCAAATATCACTTTGTAAATTACACATGAACATCCTTAGCGAAAGGCTTCTTGAGAGGAAAGCTGTAACTCTGTGACATCAAATAACATAACACAAAGCCGTTTCTCAGAAAGCTTCCTTACAGTTTTTAACTGAAGATATTTCCTTTCTCACCATAGCCCTCTATGGACTTCCAAATATCACTTTAAAAATAAAACAAGAACAGCCTTCGCGAAAGGCTTCTTGAGAGGGAAGCTGTAACTCTGTGAGATGAACTAACAGAACACAAAGCAGTTTCTCAGAAAGCTTGTTTTCTGTTTTTATCTTAGGATATTTCCATTTTCACCATAGCCCTCTATTGGTTTCGAAATATCAGTTTGCAAATCCCACAAGAACAGTCTTAGGGAAAGGCTTCTTGAGGGGAAAGCTGTAATACTGTGAGATGAATTAACAGAACACAAAGCAGTTTCTCAGAAAGCTTCTTTCCAGTTTTTTACGGAAGATATTTCAATTTTCACCATAGCCCTCTATTGGCTTCCAAATATCACTTTCCAAATTTCACAAGAACAGTCTTAGTGAACGGCTTCTTGGGGGGAAAACTGTAACACTGTGAGATGAACTAACAAAACACAAAGCGGTTTTTCATAAAGCTTCCTTTCGGTTTTTATCTTAGTATAATTCGTTTTTCACCATAGCCTTCTATGGGCTTCCAAATATCACTTTGCAAATTTCACAAGAACTGTTTGAGTGAACGGCTTCTTGAGCGGAAAGCTGTAATTCCGTGAGATGAACTAACAGAACACAAAGCAGTTTCTCAGACAGCTTCTTTTCGATTTTTATCTTAGGATATTTCCATTTTCACCACAGCCATCTATGGGCTTCCAAATATCACTTTGCAAATTCCACAACAGCAGTTTTAGCAAAAGACTTCTTTAGGAGAAAGCTGTACCTCTGTGAAATGAATTAACAGAACACAACACAGTTTCCAGAAAGCTTCTTGCCAGTTTTCAACTGAAGATATTTCCTTTTACACCATAGCCCTCTAAGGGCATCAAAATATGACTTTGAAAATTCCACAACAACAGCGTTACTGAAAGGCTTCTTGAGGGGAAAGCTGTAACTCTCTGAGATGAATTAACTGAACACAAAGCAGTTTCTCAGAAAGCTTCTTTTCAGTATTTATCTTAGGATATTTCCTTTTTCACCATAGCCCTCTATGGGCTTCCAAATATCACTTTGCCAATTCCAAAAGAACAGCCTTAGCGAAAGGCTTCTTGAAGGGAAAGATGTAACCCTTTGAGATGAATTAACAGAACACAAGGCAGTTTCTCAGAAAGCTTCTTTCCAGTTTTTAACTTAAGATATTTCCTTTTTCACCATATACCTCTATGGGCTTCCAAATTTCACTTTGTAAATTCCACAAGAACAGACTTAGCGAAAGACTTCTTGACAGGAAAGCTGTAAGTCTGTGAGATGAATTAAGAGAACACAAAGCCGTTTCTCAGAAAGCTTCTTTCCAGTTTTTAACGGAAGAGATTTCCTTTTTCACAACAGCCCTCTATGGGCTTCCAATTACCATATTGCAAATTACACAAGAACAGTTTTAGCGAAAGGCTTCTTGAGGGGAATGCTGTAGATCTGTGAGATGAATTAAGAGAACACAATGCAGTGTCTCAAAAAGTTTCTTTCCAGTTTTTAACAGAAGATATTTCCTTTTTAACCGTAGACTTCTGTGGGCTTCCAATTATCACTTTGCAAATTGCACAAGAACAGTCTTAGCGAAAGGCTTCTTGCGAGGAAAGCTATAACTCTGTGAGATGAATTAACAGAACATAAAGCTGTTTCTGATAAAGCTTCTTTTCAGTTTTTATCTCAGGGTATTTCCTTTTTAACCATAGTCCTGTATGGGCTTCGAAATATCACGTTTTAAATTCCACAAGAACAGTCTTAGCGAAAGGCTTCTTAAAGGGAAAGCTGTAACACTGTGAGATAAATTCACAGAAGACAAAGCCGTTTCTCAGAAAGCTTCTTTCCAGTTTTAAACGGATGAGATTTCCTTTTTCACCATAGCCCTCTATGGGCTTCCAAATATCACTTTGCAAATTTCACAAGAACAGTCTTAGCGAAAGGCTTCTTGAGGGGAATGCTCTAACTCTGTGAGATGAAATAAGAGAACACAAGGTCGTTTCACAGAAAGCTTCTTTCCAGTTCTTACCTGAATATATTTCCTTTTTCTCCATAGCCCTCTAAGGGCTTCGAAATATCACTTTGCAAATTCCACAAGAACAGTCTTAGCGAAAGGCTTCTTGAGGGGAAAGTTGTAACTCTTTGAGATGAATTAACAGAACACAATGCATTTTCTCAGAAAGCTTCTTTCCCCTTTTAACAGAAGAGATTTCCTTTTTCACCATAGCACTCTATGGGCTTCAAATATCACTGTGCAAATTCCACAATAACCGTCATATCGAAAGGCTTCTTTAGGGGAAAGCTGTAACTCTGTGAAATGAATTAAGAGAACACAAAGCCGTTTCTCAGAAAGCTTCTTTCCAGTTTTTAACTGAAGATATTTCCTTTTTCACCATAGCCCTCCATGGGCTTCCAAATATCACTTTGCAAATTCCACAAGAACAGTCTTAGCGAAAGGCTTCTTGAGGGGAAAGCTGTAACCCTGTGAGATGAATTAACAGAGCACAAAGCTGTTTCTCAGAAAGCTTCTTTCCAGTTTTTAACGGAAGACATTTCCTTTTTCACCATAGACTTCTAAGGGCTTTCAAATATCTCTTTGCATATTCCACCAGAACAGTCTTAGCGAAAGGATTCTTGAGGGGAAATCTGTAACTCTGTTGGATGAATTAACAGAACACAAAGCCGTTTCTCAGCAAGCTTCTTTACAGTTTTTAACTGAAGAGATTTCCTTTTTCACCATAGCCCTCTATGGGCTTCCAAATATCACTTTGCAAATTCCACAAGAACAGTCTTAGCGGAAGGCTTCTTGGGGGGAAAGCTGTAACCCTGTGAGATGAATTAACAGAACACAAAGCAGTTTCTCAGAAAGTTTCTTTTCTGTTTTTATCTTAGCATACTTCCATTTTCACCATAGCCTTCATTGGGGTTCGAAATATCACTTTGCAAATTCCACAAGAACAGTCTTAGCGAAAGGTTTCTTGAGGGTAAAGATGTAACTATGTGAGATAAATTAACAGAACACAAATCAGTTCCTCAGAAAGCTTCATTCAGTTTTTACCTTAGGATATTTCCTTTTTCACCATAGCCCTCTATGGGCTCCAAATGTCACTTCGCAAATTCCACAAGAACAGCCTTAGCGAAAGGCTTCTTAAGGGGAAAGATGTAACTCTGTGAGATGAATTAAGAGAACACAAAGCAGTTTCTCAGAAAGCTTCTTTCCAGTTTTTAACTGAAGATATTTCCTTTTTCACCACAGCCGTCTAAGGGATTCCAAATATCACTTTGCGAATTCCACAAGAACAGCCTTCACGAAAGTCTTCTTGACGGGAAAGCTGTAAATCTGTGGTTGAATTAACAGAACACAAAGCCGTTTCTCAGAAAGCTTCTTTCCAGTTTTTAACGGAAGTGGTTTCCTTTGTCACCATAGCCCTCTATGGGATTCCAAATATCACTTCGTAAATCCCACAAGAACAGTCTTAGTGAAAGGTTTCTTGAGGGGAAAGTGGTAACTCTGTGGGATGAATTAACAGAACACAAAGCAGTTTCTCAGAAAGCTTCTATCCAATTTTTAACTGAAGATATTTCCTTTTTCTCCATATACCTCTATGGGCTTCCAAATATCACTTTGTAAATTCCACAAAAACATTCTTAGCGAAAGACTTCTTGAGAGGAAAGCTGTAAGTCTGTGAGATGAATTAACAGAACACAAAGCCGTTTCTCAGAAAGCTTCTTTCCAGTTTTTAACGGAAGAGATTTCCTTTTTCACAATAGCCCTCTATTGGCTTCCAAATACCACTTTGGAAATTCCACAAGAATAGTCTTAGCGAAAGGCTTCTTCAGGGGAAAGCTGTTACTCTGTGGGATGAATTAACAGAACAAAAATTAGATTCTCAGAAAGCTTCTTTCCAGTTTTTAAAGGAAGATATTTCCTTTTTAACCATAGCCCTCTATGGACTTTAATTATCACTTTGCAAATACCACAAGAACACTCTTAGCGAAAGGCTTCCTGAGCGGAAAGCTGTAACTCTGTGAGATGAAAAAACAAAACACAATGCAGTTTCTCAGAAAGCTTCCTTTCGGTTTTTATCTTAGGATATTTCCTTTTTCACCATAATCCTCTAGTGGCTCCCAACAGCACTTTGCAAATTCCACAAGAGCCATCTCAGTGAACGGGTTCTTCAGGGGAAAGCTGTAACTCTGTGAGATGAATTAACAGAACTCAAAAAGCAGTTTCTCAGAAAATTTCTTTGCAGTTTTTAACAGAAGAGTTTTCCTTTTTCACCATAGCCCTCCAAGGGCACCCAAATATCTCTTTGCAAATTCCACAAGAATAGTCTTAGAGAATGGCAACTTGAGGGGAAAGCTGTAACTCCGTGAGATGAATTAACAGAACACAAAGCAGTTTCTCAGAAAACTTTTCAGTTTTTATCCTAGGATGTTTCCTTTTTCACCTTAGCCCTGTATGGACTTCCAAATATCACTTGCAAATTCCACAAGAACAGTCTTAGCAAAATTCTTCCTGAGGGGAAAGCTGTAACTCTGTGAGATGAATTAACAAAACACAAGGCAGTTTCCCAGAAAGCTTCTTTCCAGTTTTTAACGGAAGATATTCCCTTTTTCACCATAGACTTCTATTGGCTTCCAAATATCACTATGCCTATCAAACAAGAACAGTCTTAGGGAAAGGCTTCTTGAGGGGAAAGCTGTAACTCTGTAAGATGAATTAACAGAACACAAAGAAGTTTCTCAAAGAGCTTCATTTCAGTTTTTATCTTAGGATATTTCCTTTTTCACCATAGCCTTCTATGGGCTTCCAAATATCTCTTTGCAAATTCCACAAGAACAGTCTTAGCAAAAGGTTTCTTGAGGGTCAAGCTGTAACTCTGTGAGATGAATTAACAGAACACAAAGCAGTTTCTCAGAAAGCTTCTTTTCGATTTTCATCTAAGGATATATCCTTTTTCACCGTAGACCTCTAAGGGCTTCCAAATATCACTTTGGAAATTCCACAAGAACAGTCTTAGCGAAAGGCTTCTTGAGCGGAAAGCTGTATGACTGAGAGATGTATTAACAGGACACAAAGCAGTGTGTCTGAAAGCTTCTTTCTAGTATTTCACTGAAGATATTTCCTTTTTCACCACAGCCCTCTATGGGCTTCCAAATATCACTTTGCAAGTTCCACTAGAGCAGTCTTAGCGAAAGGCTTCTGGATGGAAAGCTGTAACTCTTTCAGATGAATTAACAGAACACAAAGCAGTTTCTCAGAAAGCTTCTTTCCAGTATTTAACAGAAGATTTCCTTTTTCACCTTAGCCTTTTATGGGCTTCCAAATATCTCTTTGCAAATTCCACAAGAACAGTGTTAGCGAAAGGCTTCTTGAGGGGAAAGCTGTAACTCTGTGAGATGAATTAACAGAACACAAAGCAGTTTGTCAGAAAGCTTGTTTTCTGTTTTTATCTCAGGACATTTTCTTTTCCACCATAGCCCTCTATGGGCTTCAAAATATCACTTTGAAAATTCCACAGGAACAGTCTTAGTGAACGGCTTCCTGAGGGGAAAGCTGTAGTTCTGTGAGATGAATTAACAGAACATCAAGCAGTTTCTCAGAAAGATTCTTTCCCGTTTTTAAAGGAAGATATTTCCTTTTTCAAAATAGCCTCTAAGGGCTTCGAAATATCACCTTGCAAATTCCACAGAAACAGTCTTAGTGAATGACTCCTTGAGGGGAAAGCTAAAACTCTGTGAGATGAATTAAGAGAACACACTGCAGTTTCTCAGAAAGCTTCTTTTCGGTTTTTATCTTAGGATATTTCCCTTTTCGCCATAACCCTCTATCAGCTTGCAATATCACTTTGCAAATTCCACAAGAACAGTCCAGTGAATGGCTTTTGACGGGAAAGCTCTAACTCTGTGAGATGAATTAACAGAACAGAAAGCATTTTCTCAGAAAGCTTCTTTCCAGTTTTAAACTGAAGGTATTTCCTTTCTCACCATTGCCCTCTATAGGCTTCCAAATATCACTCTGCAATTTCCACAAGAACAGCCTTAGCGGAAGGCTTCTTGAGGGGAAAGCTGTAACTCTGTGATATCAATTAACAGAACGCAAAGAAGTTTCTCAGAAAGCTTCTTTTCAGTTTTTTTCTTAGCATGTTTCCTTTTTCACCATTGCCCTCTATGGGCTTCCAAATATCACTTAGCAAATTCCACAAGAACAGCCTTAGCGAAAGGCTTCTTGAGGGGAAAGCTGTAATTCTGTGAGATGAATTAACAGAACAAAAAGCAGTTTATCAGAAATCTTCTTTAGAGTTTTTAACGAAAGATACTTCCTTTTTCACCATAGCCCCCATGGGCTTCGAAATATCACTTTTCAAATTCCACAAGAACAGTCTTAGCGAATGGCCTCTAGAGGAGAAAGGTGTAACTCTGTGAAATGAATTACCAGAACACAAAGCAGTTTCTCAGAAAGCTTCTTTTCGGTTTTTATCTTACGATATTTCCATTTTAAATGTAGCCCTCTATGGGCTTCCAAATATCACTTTGCAAATTCCACAAGAACAGTCTTAGTAAAAGGTAT
This sequence comes from Chlorocebus sabaeus, assembly GCF_047675955.1. NCBI lineage: Eukaryota > Metazoa > Chordata > Mammalia > Primates > Cercopithecidae > Chlorocebus > Chlorocebus sabaeus. The sequence continues at coordinate 726,778 of NW_027326758.1, read as the reverse complement.
CTTGAGGGGAAAGCTGTAAATCTGTGAGATGAATTAACAGAACACAAAGCAGTTACTAAAAAACATTCTTTCCAGTTTTTAACGGAACATATTTCCTTTTTCTTCATAGCCCTCTATGGGCTCCCAAATATCACCTTGAAAATTCCAAAGGAACAATCTTAGTGAACGGCTTCTTGAGGGGAAATCTATAACTCTGTGAGATGAATTAAGAGAACATAATGCAGTTTCTCAGAAAGCTTATTTTCGCTTTTTATCTTAGAATATTTCCTTTTTGCCATAACCCTCTATGGGCTTCTAAAATCACTTTGCAAATTCCACAAGAACAGTCTTAGCGAAAGTCTTCTTGAGGAGAAAGCTGTAACTCTGTGAGATGAATTAACAGGACACAAAGCACTTTCTCAGAAAGCTTCTTTCCAGTTTATAACGGAAAATATTTCCTTATTCACCATAGCCTTCTACGGCCTTCTAAATACCACTTTCGAAATAACACAAGAACAGTCCTAGCGAAAGACTTCTTGAGGGGAAAGCTGTAACTCTGTGAGATGAAATAACAGAACACAAAGCAGTCTCTTAGAAAGCTTCTTTCCAGTTTTCCACTGAAGATATTTCCTTTTTAACCATAGCCCTATATGGGCTTCAAAATATCACTTTGCAAACTCCACAAGAACAGACTTAGTAAAGGTCTTCTTGAGGGGAAAGCTGTAACTCTGTGAGATGAATTAGCAGAACACAAAGCAATTTCTCAGGAAGCTTCTTTCCAGTTTTTAACGAAAGATATTTCCTTTTTCACCAAAGCCCTCTATGGGCTTCCAAATATCACTTTAAATATTCCACAAGAACAGTCTTATCAAAAGGCTTCTTGAGGGGAAAGCTGTAACTCTGTGAGATGAATTAACAGAACACAAAGCAGTTTCTCAGAAAGCTCCTTTCCAGTTTTTAACTGAAGATATTTCCTTTTTCACCGTAGCCCTCTAAGGGCTTCCAAATATCACTTTGCAAATTCCTGAAGAACAGTCTTAGCGAAAGGCTTCTTGAGGGAAAAGCTGTAATCAGAAAGCTTCTTTCGAGTTTATAACTTAAGATATTTCCTTTTACACCATAGCCTTCTAAGGGCTTCCAAATATCACTTTGCAAATTCCACAAGAACAGGCTTAGCGAAAGTCTTCTTGAGGGGAAAGCTGTAACTCTGTGAGATGAATTAACAGAACACAAAGCAGTTTCTCAGAAAGCCTCTTTCCAGTTTTTAACTGAAGATATTTCCTTTTCCACCATAGCCCTCGATGGGCTTCCAAATACCGCTTTGCAAATTCCACAAGAACAGCCTTAGCAAAGGGCTTCTTGAGGGGATAGCTGTAACTCTGTGAAATGAATTAACAAAACGCAAAGCAGTTTCTCAGAAAGCTTCTTTTCAGTTTTTATCTTAGGATATTTCCTTTTTCACCATAGTCCTCTATGTTCTTCCAAATATCACTTTGAAAATTCCACAAAAACAGTCTTAGTGAAAGGCTTCTTGAGGAGAAAGCTGTAACTCTGTGAGATGAATTAACAGAACACAAAGCAATTTTTGAGAAAGCTTCTTTCCAGTTTTCTACTGAAGATATTTCCTTTTTAACCATAGCCCTATATGGGCTTCTAAATATCACTTTGCAAATTCCACAAGAACAGACTTAGTAAAGTTCTCCTTGAGGGGGAAGTTGTAACTCTGTGAGATGAATTAACAGAACACAAGCAGTTTCTCAGAAAGCTTCTTTCCAGTTTTTAGCGGAAGATATTTCCTTTTTCACCAAAGCCCTCTATGGGCTTCCAAATATCACTTTGAAAATTCCACAAGAACAGTCTTAGTGAAAGGCTTCTTGAGGAAAAAGCTGTAAGTATGTGAAATGAATTAGCGGAACACAAAGCAGTTTCTCAGAAAGCTTCTTTCCAGTTTTTAACGGAAGAGAATTCCTTTTTCACCACAGCCTTCTATGGGCTTCCAAATATCACTTTGCAAATCCCACAAGAACAGTCTTAGCGAAAAGCTTCTTGAGGGGAAAGCTGTAACTCTGTGAGATGAATTAACAGACCAAAAAGCAGTTTCTCAGAAAGCTTCTTTCCAGTTTTTAACGGAGGATATTTCCTTTTTCACCATAGCCCTGTATGGGCTTCTAAATATCACGTTCTAAATTCCACAAGAACAGTCTTAGTGAAAAGCTTCTTGAGCGAAAGGTATAGCTCTGTGAGATGAATTAACGGAACACAAAGCAGTTTCTCAGAAAGATTATTTTCAGTTTTTACCTTAGGCTATTTCCTTTTTCACTGTAGATCACTGTAGGCTTCTAAATATCACCTTCCAAATTCCACAAGAACAGTCTTAGAGTAAGGCTTCTTGACGGGAAAGCTGTAACTCTGTGAGACGAATTAACAGAACACAAGGCAGTTTCTCAGATATCTTCGTTCCAGTTTTTAATGGCAGTTATTTCCTTTTTCACCATTGCCCTCTATGGGCATCCAAATATCACTTTGCAAAGTCCACAAGAACATTCTTAACGAAAGGCTTCTTGGGGGAATGCTGTAAGTCTGTGAAATTAATTAACAGAACACAAAGCAGTTTCTCAGAAAGATTCTTTCCAGTTTTTAACTGAAGATATTTCCTTTTTCACCATAGCCCTCTATGGGCTTCCAAATATCACTTTGCAAATTCCACAAGAACAGTCTTAGCGAAAGACTTCTCGAGGGGAAAGCTGTAACTCTGTGAGATTAATTAACAAAACACAAAGAAGTTTCTCAGAAAGCTGCTTTCCAATTTTTAACTGAAGTTATTTACTTTTTCACCATAGCCCTCTACGTGCTTCCAAATATCACCCTGCAAATTCCACAAGAACAGTCTTAGCGAAAGGCTTCTTGAGGGGAAAGATGTAACTCTTTGAGATGAATTAACAGAACACAAAGCAGGTTCTCAGAAAGCTTCTTTCCAATTTTTAACGGAGGATATTTCCTATTTCACCACAGCCCTCTATGGGCTTCTAAATATCACGTTCTAAATTGCACAAGAACAGTCTCAGTGAAAGGCTTCTTGAGAGGAAAGCTGTAACTCTGTGAGATGAATTAAGACAACACAAAGCAGTTTTTCAGAAAGCTTATTTTCAGTATTTATCTTCGGCTATTTCCTTTTTCACCATAGACCTCTGTAGGCTTCTAAATATCACTTCCCAAATTCGACAAGAACAGTCTTAGGGAAAGGCTTCATTAGGCGAAAGCTGTAACTTTGTGAGATGAATTAACAGAACACAGCACAGTGTCTCAGAAAGCTTCTTTCCCGTTTTAAACCGAAGATATTTCCTTTTCACCATATCTCTCTATGGCCTTCGAAATATCACCTTGCAAATTCCACAAGAACAGTCATAGCGAAAGACTTCCTGAGGGGACAGCTGTAACTCTGTGGGATGAATTCACATATCAGAAAGGTGTTTCTCAGAAAACTTCTTTCTCACTTTTATGGCGGATATTTCCTTTGGCCCTATAGTCTTCAAAGGGAACCAAATTATCCCTTCTCAGATTCCACAGAAATAAGGTTAGCATCAGCTCTAGGACATATAGCTATCACTCAGTGAGTGGAAGTCACATATCACAAAGCAGTTTCTCAGAAAAGTTCTTTTCAGTTTTTTTCTTAGGATATTTCCTTTTTCACCATAACCCTCTATGGGCTTACCAATACCACTCTGCAAATTCCACAAGAACAGTCTTACCGAAAGGCTTCTTAAGGAGAAAGCTGTAACTCTGTGAGGTGAATTACCAGAACACAAAGCAGTTTCTCAGAAAGCTTCTTTTCAGCTTTTATCTTAGGATATTTCCTTTTTCACCATAGCCCTATAAGGGCTTACAAATATCACTATGAGTATTACACAAGAAGAGTCTTAGCAAAAGTCTTTTTGAGGGTAAAGCTGTAACTCTTTGAGATGAATTAACAGAACACAAAGCAGTTTCTTAGAAAGCTTCTTTCCATTTTTAAACTGAAGATATTTCCCTTTTCACCACAGCCGTCTATGGGCTTCCAAATATCACTTTGCAAATTCAAAAAGAACAGTCCTAGCGAAAGGCTTCTTCAGTGGAATGCTGTAACTCTGTGAGATGAATTCACAGATCTCAGAGAAGTTTCTCAGAAAGCTTCTTTCTCACATTTAGCGGCAGATATTTCCTTTGTCCCTACAGCCTTCAAAGGGTTCCAAAATAACAGCTCTCCGATTCCATAGAAATAAGGCTATCAAACAGCTCTAGGAAATACAGCTGTAACTCAGTGAGTGGAAGTCACATAATACTAAACCGTTTCTCAGAGAGTCTCTTTCAGTTTTTAACTGAAGCTATATCCTTTTTCACCGTAGCCCTCTATGGGCTTCAAAATATCACTTTGAAAATACAGCAAGAACAGTCTTATCGAAAGGCTTCTATAGTGGAAAGCTGTAACTCTGTTAGGTGAATTAACAGAATACAAAGCAGTTTCTCAGGAATGTTCTTTACAGTTTTTATCTGAAGATATTTCATTTTCACCATAGCGCTCTATGGGCTTCCAAGTATCACATTTCAAATTCCACAAGAACAGTCTTAGCGAAAGACTTCTTGAGGGGAAAGCTGTAAGTCTGTGAGATGAATTAAAAGAACACAAAGCAGTTTCTCAGAAAGCTTCTTTCCAGTTTTTATCTGAGGATATTTCGTTTTCACCATAGCCATCTATTGGCTTCCAAATATCATTTTTCAAATTGTGCAAGAATAATCTTAGTGAAAGGCTTCTTGAGGTGAAAGCTGTAACTCTGTGAAATGAATTCGCAGATCACAAAGAAGTTTCTCAGAAAGCTTATTTCTAACTTTTAGCGGCGGATAATTCCTTTGGCCCTACAGTCTTCAAAGGGATCCGAAATAACAGTTCTCAGATTCCACAGAAATAAGGCTACCAAACAGCTCTATGAAATACAGCTTTAACTCAGTGAGTGGAAGTCATATATCACAAAGAAGTTTCTCAGAGAGCTTCTTTTCAGTTTTTAACTGAAGATATATCCTTTTTCACTATAGGTCACTATGAGCTTCCAAATATCACTTTGCATATTCCACAAGAACTGTCTTAGCGAAAGGTTTCTTGAGGGGAAACCTCTAACTCTGTGAGATGAATTAACAAAACACAAAGCAGTTTCTCAGAAAGGTTCTTTTCAGTTTTTATCTTAGGATATTTACTTTTTTACCATCGACTTCTATGGGCTTACAAATATCACTTTGCAAATTCCACAAGAACAGTCTTAGCGAAAGGCTTCTAGAGGGGAAAGCTGAAACTCTGTGAGGTGAATTAACAGAATACAAAACAGTTTCTCAGAAAGCTTCTTTCCAGTTTTTAACTGAAGGTATTTCCTTTTTCACCATAGCCCTCTACGGGCTTTCAAATATCACTTTGCAAATTCCCCAAGAACAGTCTTAGCGAACGGCTTCTTGAGGGGAAAGCTGAAATTCTGTCAGATGAATTAACAGAGCACAAAACAGTTTCTTCGAAAACTTCTTTCCAGTTTTTATCCGAGGACATTTCCTTTTACTCCACAGCCCTCTCACGGCTACCAAATATCACTTTGCAAATTCCACAAGAACCATCTTAGCGAAAGACTTCATGAGGGGAAAGCTGTAACTCTGCGAGATGAATTTACAGAACACAAAGCAGTTTCTCAGAAAGCTTCTTTCCAGTTTTTAATTGAAGATATTTCCTTTTTCACCATATCCCTCCATGGGCTTCCAAATATCACATTGCAAATTCCACAAGAACAGTCTTAGCGAAATGCTTCTTGAGGGGAAAGCTGTAACTCTGTGAGATGAATTAACAGAACACAAAGCAGTTTCTCAGAAAGCTTCGTTCCAGTTTTTATGTGAGGAAATTTCCTTTTTAACCGTACCCCTTTATGGGCTTCCAATTATCACTTTGTAAACTCCACAAGAACAGTCTTAGTGAAAGTATTCTTGATAGGAAAGCTGTAACTCTGTGTATGAATTAACAGAACACAAAGCAGTTTCTCAGAAAGCTTCTCTCCAGTTTTTAACTGAAGATATTTCCTTTTTCAACATAGAGCTTTATGGGCTTCCAAATATTTCTTTTGAAATTCCACAAGAACAGTCTTAGTGAAGGGCTTCTTGAGGGTAGAGCTGTAATACTGTGAGATGAATTAACAGAACACAAAGCAGTTTCACAAAAAGCTTCTTTTCAGTTTTCATCTTAGTCGATTCCCTGTTTCACCATAGCCCTCGATGGGCTTCCAAATGTCACTTCTCAAATCCCACAAGAATTGTCTTAGCGAAAGGCTTCTTTTGGGGAAAGCTGTAACTCTTTGAGGTGAACTCACATATCACAAAGAAGTTTCTCAGAAAGTTCAGAAAATAATATCCGCACTTTCAGCAGCGGATATTTCCTTTGGCCCTATAGTCTTCAAATTGATCCGAAATTACAGTTCTCAGATTCCACAGAAATTAGGCTAGCAAACAGCTCTATGAAATACAGCTGTAACTCAGTGAGTGGAAGTCATATATCAAAAAGCAGTTTCTCAGAAACCTTCTTTTCAGTTTTTAACTGAAGATATATCTTTTTTCACCATAGCCATCTAAGGGCTTCCAAATATCACTTTGCAAATTCCAGAAGAACACTCTTATCGAAAGGATTCTTGAGGGGAAAACTGTAACTCTTTGAGATGAATTAACAGATCACAAAGCAGTTTCTAAGAAAGCCTCTTTCCAATTTTTAACTGAAGATATTTCCTATTTCACCATAACCATCTATGGGCTTACAAATACGACTTTGCAAATTCCACAAGAACAGTCTTAGCGAAAGGTTTCTTGAGGGAAAAGCTGTAGCTCTGTGAGATGTATTAACCAAACACAAAGCGGTTTCTCAGAAAGATTCTTTCCAGTTTTTATGTTAGGATATTTCCTTTTTCACCGTAGCCCTATATAGTCTTAAAAATATCACTTTGAAAATTAAACAAGAACAGTCTTGACAAAAGTCTTCTTGAGGGTAAAGCTGTAAGTCTTTGAGATGAATTAACAAAACACAGAGCAGTTTCTCAGAAAGCTTCTTCCCAGTTTGTAACTGAAGATATTTCTTTTTTCACCATAGCCCTCTATGGGCTTCCAAATATCACTTTGCAAATTCCAGAAGAGCAGTCTTCGCGAAACGCTACTTGAGGGGAAAGCTGTAAATCTGTGAGATGAATTAAAGGGCACAAAGAAGTTTCTGAGAAAGCTTCTTTCCAGTTTTTAACTGAAGATATTTCCTTTTTCACCGTAGCCCTCTATGGTCTTCCAAATATCACTTTGCAAATTCCAAAAGAACAGTCTTAGCGAAAGGCTTCTTGAGGGGAAAGCTGTTACTACCTGAGATGAATTAACAGAACACAAAGCAGTTTCTCAGCAAACGTCTTTTCAGTTTTTATCGTAGGATATCTCCTTTTTCACATTAGCCCTCTATGGGCTTACAAATATCACGTTGCAAATTCCACAAGAACCGTCTTAGCGAAAGGCTTGCTGAGGGGAAAGCTGTAACTCCTTGAGATGAATCAACAGAACACAAAGGAATTTCTCAGAAAGCTTCTTTCCACTTTTTATCTTAGGATATTGCCTTTTTCACCATAGCCCTATTTGGGCTTAAAATATCACTTTGAAAATTACACAAAACAATGTTAACAAAAGTCTTCTTGAGGGTAAAGCTGTAACACTTTGAGAGGAATTATCAGAACACAAAGCAGTTTCTCAGAAAGCATCTTTGCAGTTTTTAATTGAAGATATTTCCTTTTTCATCGTAGACCTCTATGGGCTTCAAAATATCACTTTGCAAATTCCACAAGAACAGTCTTAGCGAAAGGCTTCTTGAGGGGAAAGCTGTAACTTTGTGAGATGTATTAACAGAACACAAAACAGTTTCTCAGAAAGCTGCTTTCCAGTTTATAGCTGAAGATATTTCCTTTTTCACCGTAGCCCTCTGTGGGCTTCCAAATATCACGTTGAAAATTACACAAGAACATTCTTAGGGAACGGCTTCTTGAGGGGAAAGCTGTCACACAGTGAGATGAATTAATAGAACACAAAGCAGTTTCTCAGAAAGCTTCTTTCCAGTTTTTATTTGAGGACATTTCCTTTTTCACCGTAGCCCTCTATGGGCTTAGAATATCACTTTGCAAATTCCACAGGAACAGTCTTAGTGAACGGCTTCTTGAGGGGAGTGTTGTAACTCTGTGAGATGAATTAACAGAACACAAAGCAGTTTCTCAGAAAGCTTCTTTTCAGTTTTTATCTTAGGATATTCAATTTTTCACTAAAGCCCTCTATGGGCTTCCAAATATCACTTTGCAAATTCCCCAAGAAAAGTGTTAGCGAAAAACTTCTTGAGGGAAAAGTTGTAACTCTGTGAGATGAATTCACAGATCACAAAGAAGTTTCTCAGAAAGCTTCTTTCTCACTTTTAGCAGCGGATATTTCCTTTATCCCTATAGTCTTCAGAGGGATTCGAAATAACAGTCCTCAGAATCCACAGAAATAAGGCTAGCACACAGCTCTATGAAATACAGATTTAACTCAGTGAGTGGCAGTCACATATCACAAAGCAGTTTCTCAGAAAGGTTCTTTTCAGTTTTTATCGGAAGATATATCCTTTTTCTCCTTAGCTCTCTATGGACTTCCAAATATCACTTTGCAAATTCCACAAGAACAGTCTTAGCGAAAGGCTTTTTGAGGGGAATGCTGTAATTCTGTAAGATTAATTAACAGAACACAAAGCAGTTTCTCAAAGCTTCTTTCTAGTTTTTATGTTAGAATGTTTCCTTTTTCACCATAGCCCACAATGGGCTTCCAAATATCACTTTGCAAATTCCACAAGAAGAGTCTTAGCGAAAGGCTTCTTGAGGGGAAAGCTGTTGCTCTATGAGATGAATTAACAGAACACAAGGCAGTTTCTCAGAAAGCTTCTTTCCAGTTTTTTAACTGAAGATATTTCCTTTTTCACCTTAGCCCTCTAAGGACTTCCAAATATCACTTTGAAAATTCCACACGAACAGTCTTAGCGAAAGGCTTCTTGAAGGGAAAGCTGTAACTCTGTGAGATGAATTAACAGAACACAAAGCAGTTTCTCAGAAAGCTTGTTTCCAGTTTTCAACAGACGATATTTCCTTTTTCACCTTAGCCCTCTAAGGGATTCCAAATATCACTTTGCAAATTCCACAAGAACAGTCTTTGTGAAAGGCTTCTTGAGGGCAAAGCTGTAACTGTGTGTGATGAATTAACAGAACACAAAGCAGTTTCTCACAAAGCTTCTTTCCAGTTTTCAACAGACGATATTTCCTTTTTCACCTTAGCTCTCTAAGGGATTCCAAATATCAAAGAACAGTCTTTGCGAAAGGCTTCTTGAGGGGAAAGCTGTAACTGTGTGTGATGAATTAACATAACACAAAGCAGTTTCTCACAAAGCTTCTTTCCAGTTTTTAACTGAGACATATTTCCTTTTTCCCCATAGCCCTCTACTGGCTTTCAAATATAACTTTGCATATTCCACAAGAACACTCTTAGTGAACGACTTCTTGAGGGGAAAGCTGTAACTCTGTGGGATATATTAACAGAACACAAAGCAATTTCTCAGAAAGCTTCTTTCCAATTTCTACCTGAGGACATTTTCTTTTTCACCATAGCCCCCTATGTGCTTCGAAATATCACTTTGAAAATTCCACAAGAGCAGTCTTAGCGAAAGGCTTCTTGAGGGGAAAGCTTTAACCCTGTGAGATGAATTAACAGAAACCAAAGTAGTTTCTCAGAAAGCTTCTTTTATGTTTTTATCTGAGGACAGTTCCTTTTTCACCTTAGACCTCTCTGGCTTCCAAATATCACTTTGTAAATTCCACAAGAACGGTCTTAGGAAAGACTTCTTGAGGGGAAAGCTGTAACTCTGTGAGATGAATTAACAGAACACAAAGCAGTTTTTCAGAAAGTTCCTTTACAGTTTTTTACTGAAGATATTTCCTTTTTAACCATAGCCCACTATGGGCTTCCAAATATCACTTTGTAAATTCCTCAAGAACAGTATTAGTGAACGGATTCTTGAGGGTAAAGCTGCCACGCTGTGAGATGAATTAACAGAACACAAAGCAGTTTCTCAGAAAGCTTCTTTTTAGTTTTTATCTTAGGATATTTCCTTTTTCACCATAGCCATCTTTGGGCTTCCAAATATCACTTTGCAAATTCTCCAAGAACAGTCTTCGTGAACGGCTTCTTGAAGGGAAAGCTGTTACTCTGTGAGATGAATTCACAGAACACAAAGAAGTTTCTCCGAAAACTTCTTTCTCACTTTTAGCGGTCGATATTTCCTTTGTCCCGATAGTTTTCAAAGGGATCCGAAATAACAGGTCTCAGATTCCACAGTAATAAGGCTAGAAAACAGCTCTACGAAACACAGCTGTAACTCAGTGAGTGGAAGTCACATATCACAAACCAGTTTCTCTGAAAGCCTATTTTCCGTTTTTAATTGAAGAAATGTCCTTTTTCACCATAGCCATCTATCGGTTTCCAAATATCACTTTCAAAATTCCACAAGAACAGTCTTAGCGAAAGGCTCCCTGAGGGGAAAGCTGTAACTCTGTGAGATGAATTAACAGAACACAAAGCAGTTTCTCAGAAAGCTTCTTTCCAGTCTTTAACTGAAGATATTTCCTTTTTCCCCGTAGCCCTCTATGGGCTTCCAAATGTCACTTTGCAAATTCCACAAGAACAATCTTAGCGAAAGCCTTCTTGAGGGAAAAGCTGTAACTCTGTGAGATGAATTAACAGAAAACAAAGCAGTTTCTCAGAAATCTTCTTTCCAGTTTTAATCTGAAGATATTTCCTTTTTCACCAAAGCCCTCTATGGGCTTCCAAATACCATTTTGCAAAATCCACAAGAACAGTCTTAGTGAACGGCTTCTTCAGGGGAAAGCTGTAAATCTGTGAGATGAATTAACAGATCACAAAGCAGTTTCTCAGAAAGCTTCTTTTCAGTTTTTATCTTAGGATATTTCCTTTTTCACCATAGCCTTCTATGGGCTTCCAAATATCACTTTGAAAATTCCACAAGAATAATCTTAGCGAAAGGCTTCTTGAGGGGAAAGCTGTAAGTCTGTAAGATGAATTAACAGAACCCAAAGCAGTTTCTAAGAAAGTTTCTTTCCAGTTTTTATCTGAAGATAGTTCCTTTTCACAATCGCCCTCTATAGGCTTCAAATATCACTTTGCAAACTCCACAAGAACAGTCTAAGTGATCGATTTCTTGAGGGGAAAACTGTAACTCGGTGAGATGAATTAACAGAACACAAAGCAGTTTCTCAGAAAGCTTCTTTGCGGTTTTTATCTGAGGACACTTCCTTTTTCACCATAGCCCTCTATGGGCATTCCAATGTCACTTTGCAGATTCCACAAGAACAGTCTTAGTGAACGACTTCCTGAGGGGAAAGCTGTAACTCTTTGAGAAGAATTAACAGAACACAAAGCCGTTTCTCAGAAAGCTTCCTTTCAATTTTTATCTTATGATATTTCCGTTTTCACCATAGTTCTCTAAGCGCTTCCAAATATCACTTTGCAAATTCCACAAGAGCAGACTTAGCGAAAGGCTTCTAGAGGGGAAAGCTGTAACTCTGTGAGTTGAAATAACAGAACACAAAGCAGTTTCTCAGAAACCTTCTTTCCAGTTTTTAACTGAAGTTATTTCCTTTTCCACCATAGCCCTCTATGGGCATCCAAATATCACATTTCAAATTCCACAAGAACCGTCTTAGTTGAAGGGCTCCTTGAGGGGAAAGCTGTATCACTGTGAGATGAATTAACAGAACACAAAGCGGTTTCTCAGAAAGCTTCTTTCCAGTTTTTAACTCAAGATATCTCCTTTTTCACTCTAGCCCTCTGTGTATTTCCAAATATCACTTTGCAAATTCCACAAGAACAGTCTTAGTGAACCACTTCTTGTGGGGAAAGGAGTAAATCTGTGAGATGAATTAACAGAACACAAAGCCGTTTTTCAGAAAGCTTGTTTCCATTTTTTAACTGAAGATATTTTCGTTTTCACCCTTAGCCCTCTTTGGGCTGCGAAATATCATTTTGCAAATTCCGCAAGAACAGTCTTAGTGAACGGCTTCTTGAGGGGCAAGCTGTAACTCTGTGAGATGAATTAACAGAACACAAAGCAGTTTCTCAAAAAGCTTCTTTCCTATTTTTATCTGAAGATATTTCCTTTTCACCGTAGCCCTCTATGGGCTTCCAAATATCTCTTTGTAAAGTCCCCAAGAACAGTCTTACCAAAAGCCTTCTTGAGGGGAAAGCTGAAATTCGGAGAGATGAATTCACAGAACACAAATAAGTTTCTCAGAAAGCTTCTTTCTCACATTTAGCGATGGATATTGTCTTTAATCTTATAGTCTTCAAAAGGATACGAAATAACAGTTCTCATATTACACAGAAATAAGGCTAGTTAACAGCTCTACGAAATACAACTGTAGCTCAGTGAGTGAAAGTCACATATCACAAAGCAGTTCCTCTGAAACCTTTTCTTCAGTTTTTAACAGAAGATATATCCTTTTTCACCATAGCCCATTATGGGCTTCCAAACATCACTTTGCAAATTCCACAAAACAGTCTTAGTGGAAGGCATTTGGAGGGGAAAGCTGTACCTCTGTGAGATGAATTGACAGAACACAAAGCAGTTTCTCAGAAAGCTTCTTTCCAGTTTTTAACTGAAGATATTTCCTTTTTCACCGTAGCCCACTATGGGCTTCCAAATATCACTTAGCAAATTCCAAAAGAAGAGTCTTAGCGAACGGCTTCTTTAGGGAAAAGCTGTAACGCTGTGAGATGAATTTACAGAACACAAAGCAGTTTCTCAGAAAGCTTCTTTCCAGCTTTTAACTGAACATATTTCCTTTTTCACCGTAGCCCTCTATGGGCTTCCAAATATCACTTTGCAAATTCCACAAGAACACACTTAGCGAAAGGTTTCTTGAGGGGAAAGCTGTAACTCTGTGAGATGAATTAACAGAACAGGTTTCTCAGAAAGCTTCTTTCCAGTTTTTAAGTGAAGATATTTCCATTTTCACCGTAGCCCTCTATGAGCTTCCAAATATCATTTTGCAAATTTCACAACAACAGTCTTAATGAACAGCTTCTTGAGGGGAAAGCTTTAACTCTGTGAGATGAATTAACGGAACACAAAGCAGTTTCTCAAAAACCTTCTTTTCAGTTTTTAATTTAGGATATTTCCTTTTTCACCATAGCCCTCTATTGTTTTCCAAATATCACTTTGCAAATTCCACGAGAACAATCTTAGCGAAAGGCTTCTTGAGGGAAAACTGTAGCTCTGTGAGACCAATTCACAGATCACAAAGAAGTTTCTCAGAAAGCTTCTTTCACACTTTTAGCGGCGGATATTTCCTTTGGACCTATAGTCTTCAAAGAGATCCGAAGTAACATTTCTCAGATTCCACAGAAATAAGGCTAGCCAACAGTTCTACGAAATACAGCTGTATCGCAGTGACAGGAAATCACATATCACAAAGCAGTTCCTCAGAAAGCTTCTTTTCACTTTTCAACTGAAGCTATATCTTTTTTCACCATAGTGATCTATGGACTTCCAAAGACCAATTTGCAAATTCCACAAGAACAGTCTTGGTGAAAGGCTTCTTGAGGGGAAAGCTGTAACTCTGTGAGATGAACTAAGAGAACCCAAGCAGTTTCTCAGAAAGCTTCTTTCCAGTGTTTAACTGAAGATATTTCCTTTTTCACCATAACCCTTTATGGGATTCCAAATATCACTTTGCAAATTCCACAAGAACAGTCTTAGGGAAAGGCTTCTTGAGGGGAACGCAGTAATTCTGTGAGATTAAATAGCAGAACACAAAGCAGATTCACAGAAAGCTTCTTTCCAGATTTTAACGGAAGGTATTTCCTTTTTCACGATAGCCCTCTAAGGGCTTCCAATATCACTTTGAAAAATCCACAAGAAGAATCTTAGAGAATGTCTTCTTGTTGGGAAAGCAAAAACTCTCTGAGCTGAATTAACAGAACATAAAGCAGTTTCTCAGAAAGCTTCTTTCCACTTTTTAACGGAAGATATTCCCTTTTTCACCATAGCCCTCTATGGGCTTCCAAATATCACTTTGCAAATCCCACAAGAACAGTCTTCGCGAAAGGCTTCTTGAGGGGAATGCTGTAACTCTGTGAGATGAATTAACAGAACACAAAGTAGTTTCTCAGAATGCTTCTTTTCAGTTTTTATCTTAGGATATTTCCTTTTTCACCTTAGCCCTCTATGGGCCTGAAAATATCACTATGAAAATTCCACAAGAACAGTCTTAGCGAAAGGTTTCTTGAGGTGAAAGCAGTGACTCTGTGAGATGAATTAACAGAACACAAAGCAGTTTCTCAGAAAGCTTCTTTCCAGTTTTTAACGGAAGATATTTCCTTTTTCACCATAGAGCTCTATGGGCTTCCAAATATCACTTTGCCAATTCCACAAGAAGAGTCTTAGCGAAAGGCTTCTTGAAGGGAAAGCTGTAACTCCGTGAGATGAATTAAGAGGACACAAAGCCGTTTCTCATAAAGCTTCTTTCCAGTTTTTAACGGAAGATGTTTCCTTTACCACCATAGCCCTCTATGGGCTTCCTAATATCACTTTGCAAATTTCACAAGAACACTCTTAACGAAAGGCTTCTTGAGGGGAATGCTGTAACTCTGTGAGATGAATTAACAGAACAGAAAGGAGTTTCTCAGAAAGTTTCTTTATAATTTTTTAGGGAAGATATTTTCTTTTTCACCATAGTCTCTACAGACTTCCAAATAACACTGCAGAACTTCCACAAAAATAGATTTAGCGAAACGCTTCTTGAAGGGAGAGCTGTAACTTTGTGAGACGAAATAACACAACACAAAGCAGTTTCTCACAAAGCTTCTATCCAGTTTTTAATGGAAGATATTTTCTTTTTCACCGTAGCCCTCTAACGACTTCCAAATATCACTTTGCAAATTACACATAAACAATCGTAGCGAAAGACTTGTTGAGGGGAAAGCTCTAACTCTGTGAGCTGAACTAACAGAACACAAAGCAGTTTCTCAGAAGGTTTCTTTCCAGTTTTTAATGGAACATATTTTCCTTTTCACCATAGCCCACTATGGGCTTCCAAATATCACTTTGCAAATTCCACAAGAACAGACTTAGAAAAGGCTTCTTGAAGAGAAAGCTGTAACTCTAGGAGATGAATTAACAGAACACAAAGCAGTTTCTCAGAAAGCTTCTTTCCAGTTTTTAACGGAAGATACTTTCTTTTTCACCATAGCCCTCTATGGGCTTCCAAATATCACTTTGGTAATTGCACAAGAACAGTCTTAGCGAAAGGCTTCTTAAGGGGAAAGCTGTAAGTCTGTGAGATGAATTAACAGAACACAAAGCAGTTTCTCTGAAACCTTCTTTCCAGTTTTTAACGGAAGATATTTCCTTTTTCACCATAGACCTCTATGGGCTTCCAAATTTCACTTTGCAAATTACACAAGAACAGACTTAGAGAAAGGCTTCTTGAGGGGAAAGGTGTAACTCTGTGAGATGAAATAACAGAAAACAAAGCAGTTCCTCAGAAAGCTTCTTTCCAGTTTTTAACTGAAGATACTTCCTTTTTCACTATATCCCTCTATGTGCTTCCAAATATCACTTTGCAAATTGCACAAGAACAGTCTTAGCGAAAGTCTTCTTAAGGGGAACTCAGTAAACCTGTGAGATGAATTAACAGAACACAAAGCAGTTTCTCAGAAAGCTTCTTTCCAGTTTTTAACTGAAGATATTTCCTTTTTCACTATATCCCTCTATGTACTTCCAAATATCACTTTGAAAATTCCACAAGAACAGTCTTAGCGAAAGGCTTCTAGAGTGGAATGCAGTAAATAAGTGAGATGAATTAACAGAACACAAAGCAGTTTCTCAGAAAGCTTCTTTCCAGTTTTTAACGGAAGATATTTCCTTTTTCACCATAGCCCTGTATGGGCTTTGAAATATCACTTTGCAAATTCCACAAGAACAGTCTTAGCAAAAGGCTTCTTGAGGGGAAAGCTGTAACTCTGTGAGATGAATTAACAGAACACAGAGCAGTTTCTCATAATGCTTCTTTCCAGTTTTTAACGGAAGATATTTCCTTTTTCACCATAGCACTTTATGGGCTTATAAATATAACTTTGCAAATTCCACAAGAACAGACTTAGCGAAAGGATTCTCGAGGGGAAAGCTGTAACTCTGTGAGATGAATTAGCACAACGCAAAGCAGTTTCTCAGAAAGCTTCCTTCCAGTTTTTAATGGAAGATGTTACCTTTTTCACCATAGCCCTCTGTGGGCTTCCAAATATCACTTTGCAAAATCCACAAAAAGAGTCTTAGAGAATGGCTTCTTGCTGGGAAACTAGTAACTCTGTGAGATGAATTAACAGAACAGAGATCAGTTTCTCAGAAAGCTTCTTTCCAGTTCTTAATGGAATATATTTTCTTTTACACTATAGCCCTCTACGGGCTACCAAATATCACTTTGCAAATTCCACAAGAACAGTCTTAGCGAAAGGCTTCTTTAGGAGAAAGCTGTATGTCTGTGAGATGAACTAAGAGAACACAAAGCAGTTTCTCAGAAAGCTTCTTTACAGTTTTTAACGGCAGATATTTCCATTTTCACCTTAACCCTCTAAGGGCTTCCAAATATTACTTTGCAAATTGCATAAGAACAGTGTTAGCGAAAGGCTTTTTGAGGGGAAAGCAGTAACTGTGAGATGAACTAACCGAACACAAAGCAGTTTCTCAGTAAGCTTCTTTCCAGTTTTTAATGGAAGATGTTTCCTTTTTCACCGTAGCCCTCTATGGGCTTCCAATATCACTTTGCAAAATCCACAAGAAGAGTCTTAGAGAATGGCTTCTTGCTGGGAAAGCATTAACTCTGTGAGATGAATTAACAGAACACAAAGTAGTTTCTCAGAAAGCTTCTTTCCCGTTTTTAACGGAAGATATTTCCTTTTTCACCATAGTCCTCTATGGGCTTCCAATATCACTGTTCAAATTTCACAAAAACAAACTTAGCAAAGGCTTCTTGAAGGGAATGCTGTAACTCCGTTAAATGAGTTAACAGAACACAAAGCAGTTTTTCAGAAAGCTTCTTTCCAGTTTTTACTGGAAGATATATCCTTTTTACCATAGCCCTCTTTGGGCTTCCAAATATCACTTTGCAAATTCCACAAGAACAGTCTTAGCGAAAGGCTTTTTGAGGGGAACTCAGTAACTCTGTGAGATGAATTAACAGAACACAAATCAGTTTCTCAGAAAGCTACTTTCCAGTTTTTAAAGGAAGATATTTCCTTTTTCACCGTAGCCCTCTATGGGCTTCGAAATATCACTTTGCAAATGCCACAAGAACAGTCTTAGCCAAAGGCTTCTTAATGGGAAAGCAGTAACTCTGTGAGATGAATTAACAGAACACTGAGCAGTTTGTCAGAAAGCTTCTTTCCAGTTTTTAACGGAAGATATTTCATTTTTCACCATAGCCCTCTATGGGCTTCCAAATATCACTTTGCAAATTCCACAAGAAAAGTTTTAGCGAAAGGCTTCTTGAAGGGAAAGCTGTAACTCTGTGAGATGAATTAACAGAACACAAAGCAGTCTCTCAGAAAGCTTCTTTCCAGTTTTTAACGGAAGATAGTTCCTTTTTCACCATAGCCTTCTATGGGCTTCCAAATATCACTTTGCAAATTCCAAAAACACACTTAGCGAAAGGCTTCTTGAAGGGAAAGCTGTAACTATGTGAGATGAATTAACAGAACACAAAGCAGTTTCTCAGAAAGCTTCTTTCCAGTTTTTAACTGAAGATTTTTCCTTTTGCACCATTACCCTTTATGGGCTTCCAAATAGCACTTTGCAAATTCCACAAGAACAGTCTTAGGGAAACGCTTCTTGAGGGGAACGCAGTAACTCTGTGAGATGAATTAGCAGAACACAAAACGGTTTCTCAGAAAGCTTCTTTCCAGAATTTAACGGAAGATATTTGCTTTTTCACCATTGCCCTCCATGGGTTTCCAAATATCACTTTGCAAATTCCACAAGAACAGTGTTAGCGAAAGGCTACTTGAGGGGTAAGCTGTAACTGGGTGAGAAGAAATAACAGACGACAAAGCAATTTCTCAGAAAGCTTCTTATCAGTTTTTAACAGAAGACATTTCCTTTTTCTCCATAGCCCTCTACGGTCTTCCAAATATCACTTTGCAAAATCCACAAGAACAGTCTTAGGGTAAGCCTTCTTGAGAAGAAAGGTGTAATTCTTTGAAATGAATTAACAGAACCTAAAGCAGTTTCTCAGAAGGCTTCTTTCCAGTTTTTAACGGCAGATATTTCCTTTAGCACCCTGGCCCTTTATCGGCTTCCAACTATCACTTGGCAAATTCCACAAGAACAGTCTTAGCGAAAGGTTTCTTGAGGGGAAAGCTGAAACTCTGTGAGATGAATTAACAGAACACAAAGCAGTTTCTCAGAAAGCTTGTTTTCTGTTTTTGTCTTAGGATATTTCCTTTTTCACCAAGTTCCTCCAAGGGTTTCCAAGTATCACTTTGCATATCCCACAAGAACAGTCTTAGGGAAAGGCTTCTTGAGCGGAAAGCTGTAATTCTGTGAGGTGTATTAACAGAACACAAAGCAGTTTCCCACAAAGCTTCTTTCCAGTTTTTAACGGAAGATATTTCCATTTCCACCATAGCCCTCTATGGGCTTCCAAATATCACTTTCCAAATTTCACAAGAACAGTCTTAGTGAACGTATTCTTGTGGGGAAAGCTGTAACTCTGTGAGATGAATTAACAGAAAACAAAGTAGTTTATCAGAAAGCTTCTTTTCGGTTTTTATCTTAGTATAATTCCTTTTTCAACACAGCCCTCTATGGGCTTCCAATTATCACATTGCAAATTCCACAAGAAGAGTCTTAGCGAAATTCTTCCTGAGGGGAAAGCTGTAACTCTGCGAGATGAATTAACAGAACACAAAGAAGTTTCTCAGAAAGCTTCTTTCCAGTTTTTAACTGAAGATATTTCCTTTTTCACCATAGCCCTCTAAGAGCTTCCAGATATCACTTTGCAAATTTCACAAGAACAGCCTTCGCGAAAGTCTTCTTGACGGGAAAGCTGTAAATCTGTGATTGAATTAACAGAACACAAAGCCGTTTCTCAGAAAGCTTCTTTCCAGTTTTTAACGAAAGTGATTTCCTTTCTCACCATAGCCCTCTAGGGGCTTCCAATTATCACTTCGTAAATTCCACAAGAACAGTCTTAGTGAAAGGCTTCTTGAGGGGAAAGTGGTAACTCTGTGGGATGAATTAACAGAACACAAAGCAGTTTCTCAAAAAGCTTCTTTCCAGTTTTTTTACTGAAGATATTTCCTTTTTCACCATATACCTCTATTGGCTTCCAAATATCACTCTGTAAATTCCACAAGAAGAGTCTTAGCGAAAGACTTCTTGAGAGGAAAGCTGTAAGTCTGTGAGATGAATTAACAGAACACAAAACCGTTTCTCAGATAGCTTCTTTCCAGTTTTTAACGGAAGAGATTTTCTTTTTCACAATAGCCCTCTGTGGGGTTCCCAATATCATTATGGAAATTACACAAGTACAGTATTAGCGAAAGCCTTCTTGAGGGGAATGCTGTAGATCTGTGAGATGAATTAAGAGAACAGAATGCAGTGTCTCAAAAAGTTTCTTTCCAGTTTTTAACTGAAGATATTTCCTGTTTAACCGTAGCCCTCTGTGGGCTTCCCATTATCACATTGCAAATTCCACAAGAACAGTCTTAGCGAAAGGCTTCTTAAAGTGAAAGGTGTAACACTGTGAGATGAATTCACAGGACACAAAGCAGTTTCTCAGAAAGCTTCTTTCCAGTTTTTAACTGAAGATATTTCCTTTTTCAGCATAGTCCTCTATGGGCCTCCAAATATCACTTTGCAAATTCCACAAGACCACTCCTAGTGAAAGGATTCATGAGGGGAAAGCTGTAACTCTGTGAGATGAATTAACAGAACACAAAGCCGATTCTCAGAAAGCTTTTTTCCAGTTTTGAACGGATGAGATTTCCTTTTTCACCATAGCCCTCTATGTGCTTCCAAATATCACTTTGCAAATTTCACAAGAACAGTATTAGCGAAAGGCTTCTTGAGGGTAATGCTGTAGCTCTGTGAGATGAATTAGGAGAACACAAGGTCGTTTCTCAGAAAGTTTCTTTCCAGTACTAAACTGAATATATTTCCTTTTTTCTCCATAGCCCTCTATGGGCTTCGAAATATCACTTTGCAAATTCCAAAAGAACAGTCTTAGCGAAAGGCTTCTTGAGGGGAAAGCTGTAACTCTGTGAGATGAATTAACAGAACACAATGCAGTTTTTCAGAAAGCTTCTTTCCCCTTTTAACGGAAGAGATTTCCTTTTTCACCATAGCACTCTATGGGCTTCCAAATATCAATGTGCATATTCCACAAGGACAGTCTTATCGAAAGGCTTCTTGAGGGGAAAGCTGTAACCCTGTGAGATGAATTAACAGAACACAAAGCTGTTTCTCAGAAAGCTTCTTTCCAGTTTTTAATGGAAGACATTTCCTTTTTCACCATAGCCTTCTATGGGCTTTCAAATATCACTTTGCATATTCCACCAGAACAGTCTTAGCGAAGGGATTCTTAAGGGGAAATCTTTAATTCCGTGGGATGAACTAACAGAACACAAAGTCGTTTTTCAGAAAGCTTCTTTCCAGTTTTTAACTGAAGAGATTTCGTTTTTCACCATAGCCCTCTATGGGCTTCCAAATATCACTTTGCAAATTCCACAAGAACAGTCTTAGCGGTTGGCTTCTTGAGGGGAAAGCTGTTACACTGTGAGATGAATTAAGAGAACACAAAGCCGTTTCTCAGAAAGCTTCTTTCCAGTTTTTAACGGAATTGATTTCCTTTTTCACCATAGCCCTGTATGGGCTTCCAAATATCACTTTGCAAATTCCACAAGAACAGTCTTAGCGAAAGGCTTCTTGAGGGGAAAGCTGTAACTCTGTGAGATGAATTAACAAAACACAAGGCAGTTTCCCAGAAAGTTTCTTTCCAGTATTTAACGGAAGATATTCCCTTTTTCACCATAGCCTTCTATGGGCTTCCAAATATTACTATGCCTATCCACCAAGAACAGTATTAGGGAAAGGCTTCCTGAGGAGAAAGCTGTAACTGAGTAAGATGAATTAACAGAACACAAAGCAGTTTCTCAGAAAGCTTCATTTCAGTTTTTATCTTAGGATATTTCCTTTTTTACCCTAGCCTTCTGTGGGCTTCCATACATCACTTTGCAAATTTCACCGGAACTCTCTTAGGGAAAGGCTACTTGAGTGGAAAGCTGTAACTCTGTAAGATGAATTAACAGAACACAAGCCGTTTCTCAGAAAGCTCTTTCCAGTTTTTAACTGAAGATATTTTCTTTTTCACCGTAGCCCTCTATGGACTTCCAAATATTACTTTGCAAATTCCACAAGAACAGTGTTAGCGAAAGGGCTCTTGAGAGTAAAGCTATAACTCTGTGAGATGAATTAAAAGAACACAAAGCAGTTTCTCAGAAAGCTTGTTTTCTGTTTTTATCTTAGGATATTTCCTTTTTTACCAAGGTCCTCTATGTGTTTCCAAATATCACTTTGCATATCCCACAAGAACAGTCTTAGGGAAAGTCTTCTTGAGGGGAAAGCTGTAATTCTGTGAGATGAATTAACAGAACACAAAGCAGTTTCCCACAAAGCTTCTTTCCAGTTTTTAACGGAAGATATTTCCTTTTCCACCATAGCCCCCTAAGGGCCTCCAAATATCACTTTACAAATTTCAAAAGAACAGTCTTAGTGAACGTCTTCTTGGAGGGAAAGCTGTAACTCTGTGAGATGAACTAACAGAAAACAAAGTAGTTTATCAGAAAGCTTCTTTTCGGTTTTTATCTTAGTATAATTCCTTTTTCACCAGAGCCCTCTATGGGCTTCCAATTATCACGTTGGAAATTCCACAAGAAGAGTCTTAGTGAAATTCTTCTTGAGGGAAAAGCTGTAACTCTGCGAGATGAATTAACAGAACACAAATCAGTTTCTCAGAAAGCTTCTTTCCAGTTTTTAACTGAAGATATTTCCTTTTTCACCATAGCCCTCTAAGGGCTTCCAAATATCACTTTGCAAATTCCACAAGAACAGCCTTCGCGAAAGTCTCCTTGACGAGAAAGCTGTAAATCTGTGATTGAATTAACAGAAGACAAAGCAGTATCTCAGAAAGCTTATTTCCAGTTTGTAACCAAAGATATTTCATTTTTCACCGTAGCCCCCTATGGGCTTCCAAATACCACATTGAAAATTCCGCCAGAACAGTCTTAGCGAAAGGCTTCTTGAGGGGAAAGCTGTAACTCTGTGAGGTGAATTAACAGAACACTAAGAAGTTTCTCAGAAAGCTTCTTTCCACTTTTTAACGTAAGAGATTTCCTTTTGCACCATAGCCCTCTGTGGGCTTCCAAATATCTCTTTGCCAATCCCACAAGAACACTCTTAGCGAAAGACTTCATGAGGGGAAAAGTGTAACACTGTAAGATGATTTAACAGAACACAAAGCAGTCTCTCAGAAAGCTTCTTTCCAGTTTTTAACGGAAGATATTTCCTTTTTCACCAGAGCCCTCTAAGGGCTTTCAAATATCTCTTTGCGAATTCCACAAGAAGATTCGTAGCGAAAGGCTTCCTGAGGAATAAGCTGTAACTCTGTGAATTGAATTAACAGAACAATGAGTAATTTCTCAGAAAGGTTCTTTTCAGTTTTTATCTTACGATATCTCCATTTTCACCATAGCCCTCTATGGGCTTCCAATATCACTTTGCAAATTCCACAAAAACAGTCTTAGCGATAGGCTTCTTGATGGGAAAGCTGTAACTCCGTGAGATGAATTAATGAAACACAAAGCAGTTTCTCAGAAAGCTTCTTTCAAGAAGTTAATTGAAGATATTTCCTTTTTCACCATAGACCTCTACGGGCTTCCAAATATCACTTTGCAAATTCCACAAAAACTGTCTCAGGGAAAGGCTTCTTGAGGGGAGAGCTGTAATTCTGTGAGATGAATTAATAGAACACAAAGCATTTTCTCGGAAAACTTCTTTCCAGTTTTTAACGGAAGAAATTTCCCTTTCCAACTTAGCCCACTATGGGCTTCGAAATATTACTTTGAAAATTTCACAAGAACAGTCTAAGCGAAAGGTTTCTTGAGATAGACTTTTTGAGGGGAAAGCTGTAACTCTCTGAGTTGAATTAACAGAACACAAAGCAGTTTCTCAGACAGCATCTTTACAGTTTTTAACTGAAGTTATTCCTTTTTCACCATAGCCCTAAATGGGTTTCCAAATATCCCTTTGTCAATTCCACAAGAACAGTCTTAGCAAAAGTCTTCTTGAGGTGAAAGCTGTAACTCTATGAGATGAATTAACACAACGCATAGCACTTTCTCAGACAGTTTCTTTCCAGTTTTTAACTGAAGATATTTCCTTTTTCACCATAGCCATCTATGGGCTTCCAAATATCACCTTGCAAATTCCACAAGAAGCCTTAGCGAAAGAATTCTTGGAAGGAAAGCTGTAACTCAGAAAGCTTCTTTACCGTTTTTAACGGAAGATATTTCCTTTTTCACCATAGCCCTCTATGGGCTTCCGAATATCACTTTGCAAATTCCACAAGAACAGTCTTAGCGAAAGGCTTCCTGAGGGGAATGCTGTAACTCTGTGAGATGAATTAAGAGAACACAAAGCAATTTCTCAGAAAGCTTCTTTCCAGTTTTTAACGGAAGATGTTTCCTTTTTCACCATAGCCCTCTGCGGATTCCAAAGATCACTTTGCAAATTCCATAAGAACAGTCTTAGCGAAAGGCTTCTTGAGGGTAAAGCTGTAACTCTGTGAGATGAATTAACAGAAAACAAAGCAGTTTCTCAGACAGCTTCTTTCCAGTTTTTAACGGAAGATATTTCCTTTTTCACCATCGCCCTCTAAGGGCTTACAAATATCACTTTGCAAATTCGACAAGAACAGTCTTAGCGAAAGACTTCTTGATGGGAAAGCTGTAATTCTGTGAGATGAATTAACAGAGAACAAAGCAGTCTCTCAGAATGCTTCTTTTAAGTTTTTATATTAGGATATTTCCTTTTTCAAAATAGCCCTCTAAGGGCTTCCAAATATCACTTTGCAAATTCCACAAGCACAGTCTTACCACACGACTTCATAAGGGGAAAGCAGTAACTCGGTGAGTGGAATTAAAAGAACACAAAACAGTTTCTCAGTAAGATTCTTTACAGTTTCTCAAGACAGATATTTCGTTTTTCAACGTAGCCGTCTAGGGGCTTCCAAATATCACTTTCCAAATTCCACAAGAACAACCTTAGCGAAAGGCTTCTTGAAGGGAAAACTGTAACTCTGTGAGATGAATTAAGAGAACACAAAGCAGTTTCTAAGAAAGTTTCTTTCCAGTTTTTTACGAAAGATATTTTCTTTTTCACCATAGCCCTCTATGGGCTTCCAAATATTTCTTTGCAAATTCCACAAATACAGTCTACCAAAAGGCTTATTGAGGTGAAAGCTGTAACTCTGTGAGTTGAATTAACAGAACACAAAGCTGTTTTTCACAAAGCTTCCTTCCAGTTCTTAAAGGAAGATAATTCCTTTTTCACCATAGCCCTCTATGGTCTTCCAAATATCACTTTGCAAATTGCACAAGAAAAGTCTTAGCGATAGGCGTCTTGAGGGGAAAGCAGTAACTCTTTGAGATGAAATAACAGAACACAAAGCAGTTTCTCAGAATGCTTCTTTCCAGTTTTTAACAGAAGATATTTCCTTTTTCGCCATAGCCCTCTGTGGGCTTCCAAATATCACTTTGCAAATTCCTCAAGAACAGTCTTAGCGAAAGGCTTCTTGAAGGGAAAGCTGTAACTCTGTGAGATGAATTAACAGAACACGAAGCAGTTTCTCAGAAAGCTTCTTTCCACTTTTTAACGAAAGATATTTCCTTTTTCAGCATAGCCCCCCATGGGCTTCCAAATATCTCTTTGCAAATTCCACAAATACAGTCTTAGCAAAAGGCTTCTTGAGGGGAAAGCTGTAACCCTGTGAGATGAACTAAGAGAACACAAAGTAGTTTCTCAGAAACCTTCTATCCAGTTTTTAACTTCAGATATTTCCATTTTCACCATAGCCATCTATGGGCTTCAAAATATCACTTTCCAAATTCCACAAGAACAGCCTTAGCGAAAGACTTCTTGAAGGGAAAGCTGTAACTCTGTGACAAGAATTAACAGAGCACAAAGCAGTTTCTCAGAATGCTTCTTTTCAGTTTTTAATTTAGTATATTTCCTACTTCATTGTAGCCCTCTATGGGCTTCCAAATATCACTTTGCAAATTCCACAAGAACAGTCTTAGCGAAAGGCTTCTTGAGGGGAAAGCTGTAAATCTGTGAAATGAATTAAGAGAACACAAAGCAGTTTCTCAGAAAGTGTCTTTCCAGTTTTTAACGGAAGATATTTCCTTTTTCACCATAGCCCTCTATGGGCTTCCAAATATCACTTTGCAAATTCCCCAAGAGCAGTCTTAGCGAAACGCTTCTTGGGGGTATATCTGTAACACTCTGAGATGAATTAACAGAACACAAAGTAGTTTCAAAAAAGCTTCTTTGCAATTTTTAAGGGAAGATAGTTCCTTTTTCACCATAGCCCTCTATGGGCTTACAAATATCACATTTCAAATACCATAAGAACAGTCTTAACGAAAGGATTCTTGAGGGGAAATCTGTAATTCTGTGAGATAAATTAACAGAACACAAAGCAGTTTCTCAGACAGCTTCTTTCCAGTTTTTAACTGAAGATATTCCTTTTTCACCATATCCCTCTATGGGCTTCCAAATATCACTTTGCAAATTCCAGAAGAACAGTCTTAGCGAAATGCTCCTTGAGGGGAAAGCTGTAACTCTTTGAGATGAATTCACAGAACACAGAGCAGTTTCTCAGAAAGCTTCTTTCCCGTTCTTAACGGAAGATATTTCCTTATTCACCATAGCCCTCTAAGGGCTTACAATTATCACTTTACAAATCCCACAAGAACAGTCTTAGCAAAAGGCTTCTTGAGGGCAAAGCTGTAACTCTGTGAGATGAATTAACAGAACACAAAGCAGTTTCTCAGACAGCTTCTTTCCAGTTTTTATCTGAAGATATTTTCTTTTTCACCAGAGCACTCAATGGGCTTCCGAATATCACTTTGCATATTCCACAACAACAGCCTTAGCGAAAGGCTTCTAGAGGGGAAAGCTGTAACTCTGTGAGATGAATTAACAGAACACAAAGCCGTTTCTTCGACAGCTTCTTTCCAGTTTTTAACTGAAGAGATTACCTTTTTCATCATAGCTTTCCATTGGCTTCCAAATACCACTTTGCATATGCCAAAAGAACAGCCTTTGTGAAAGGCTTCTTGAAGGGAAAGCTGAAACTCTGTGAGATGAATTAACAGAACACAAAGCAGTTTCCCAGAATGCTTCTTTCCAGTTTTTAACGGAAGATATTTCCTTTTTCACCATAGCCCTCTAGGGGCTTCCAAATATCACTTTGCAAATTCCACAAGAACAGTCTAAGCGAAACGCTTCTTGACGGGAAAGCAGTAACTCTGAGAGATGAATTAAGAGAACTCAAAGGAGTTTCTCAGAAAGTTTCTTTCCAGATTTTAACGGAACATATTTCCTTTTTCACCATAACCCTCTATGGGCTTACAAATATCACTTTGTAAATTCCACAAGAACAGCCTTAGCGAACGGCTTCTTGAAGGGAAAGCTGTAACTCTTTTAGATGAATTAACAGAAAACAAAGCAGTTTCTCAGAAAACTTCTTTACCGTTTTTAACGGAAGATATTTCCTTTTTCACCATATCCCTCAATGGGCTTCCAAATATCACTTTTCCAATTCGACAATAACAGTCTTAGCGAAAGGCTTCTTGAGGGGACATCTGTAACTCTGTGAGATGAATTAACAGAACACAAAGTAGTTTCAAGGAAAGCCTCTTTCCAGTTTTTAATGCAAGATATTTCCTTTTTCAATGTAGCCCTCTATTAGCTTACACATATCACTTTGCAAATTCCACAAGAACAGTCTTAACGAAAGGCTTCTTGAGGGGAAACTGTAATTCTGTGAGATGAATTAACACAACACGAAGCAGTTTCACAGACAGCTTCTTTCCAGTTTTTATCTGAAGATATTCCTTTTTCACCATAGCCCTCTATGGGCTTCCAAATATCACTTTGCCAATTCCACCAGAACAGTCTTAGCGAAAGGCTTCTTGAGGGGGAAAGCAGTAACTCTGTGAGATGAATTAACGGAACACAAAGCAGCTTCTCAGAAAGCTTCTTTACAGTTTTAAACGGAAGGTATTTCCTTTTTCACCATAGCCCTCTACCGGCTTCCAAATATCACTTTGCAAATTCCACAAGAACAGTCTTAGCGAAAGACTTATTGAGGGGAATGCTGTAATACTGTGAGATGAATTAAGAGAACACAAGGCCGTTTCTCAGAAAGCTTCTTTCCAGTTCTTAACTGAAGATATTTCCTTTTTCTCCATAGCCCTCTATGGGCTTCCCAATATCACTTTGCAAATTCACAAGAACAGTCTTAGTGAAAGGCTTCTTGTCGGGAAAGCTGTAACTCTTTGAGATGAATTAACAGGACACAAAACAGTTTCTCAGAAAGCTTCTTTCCTGTTTTTAACTTAAGATATTACCTTTTTCACGATAGCCCTCTATAGCCTTCCAAATATCACTTGGCATATTCCACAAGAACAGTCTCAGCGATAGGCTTCTTGAGGGGAAAGCTGTAACTCTGTGAGATCAATTAACAGAACACAAAGCCGTTTGTCAGATAGCTTTTTTCACCATAGCCCTCTATGGGCTTCCAAATATCACTTTTCAAATTCCTCAAGAACAGTCTTAGCGAAAGGTTTCTTGAAGGGAAAGCTGTAACTCTGTGAGATGAAATAAGAGAACCCAAATCCGTTTCACAGAAAGCTTCTTTCCAGTTATTAACGAAAGAGATTTCCTTTTTCAGCATAGTCCTCTATGACCTTCCAAATATCACTTTGTAAATCCCAGAAGAACATAGTTCGCGAAAGGCTTCTTGAGGGGAAAGCTGTAAGTCTCTGAAATGAATTAACAGGACACAAAGCAGTTTCTCAGAAAGCTTCTTTCCAGTTTTTAACTGAAGATATTTCCTTTTTCTCCATAGCCCTCTATGGGCTTCCAAATATCACTTTGGAAATTCCACAAAAGCAGTCTTAGTGAAAGGCTTTTGAGGGGAAATCTGTAATTCCGTGAGGTGAATTAAAAGAACACAATGCAGTTTCCCAAAAAGCTTCTTTCCAGTTTTTAAAGGAGGATATTTCCTTTTCAGCATAGCCATCTATGGGCTTCCAAATACACTTTGAAAATTTCACAAGAACAGTCTTAGCGCAAGGCTTCTTGGGAGGAAAGCTATAACTCTGAGAGATGAACTAACGGAACCCAAAGCAGTTTCTCAGAATGCTTCCTTCCAGTTTTAACTGAATATACTTTCTTTTTCACCATAACACCCTACGTGGTTCAAAATATCACTTTCCAAATTCCACAAGAACAGTCTTTGCAAAAGGCTTCTTGAAGGGAAAGCTGTAACTCTGTGTAATGAATTAAGAGAACACAAAGCCGTTTCTTAGAAACCTTCTTTCCAGTTTTTAACTGAAGATATTTCTTTTTTCAGCATAGCCATCTATGGGCTTCCTAATATCACTTTTTAAATTCCAGAAGAACAGTCTTAGTGAGAGGCTTCTTGAGGGGAAAGCTGTAACACTGTGAGATGAGTTAAGAGAACACAAAACCGTTTCTCAGAAAGCTTCTTTCCAGTTTTTAACAGAATTGATTTCCTTTTACACCATAGCCCGCTATGGACTTCCAAATATTACTTTGAAAATTCCACAAGAGCAGTCTTAGCGAAAGGCTTCTTGAGAGGAAAGCTATAACGCTGTGAGATGAATTAAGAGAACACAAAGCAGTTTTTGAAAAAGCTTTTTTTCACTTTTTATCTTAGGATATTTCCTTTTTCACCATAGCCCTCTAAGGGCTCCAAATACCACTTTGCAAATTCCACAAGAACAGTCTTAGCTAAAGCATTTTTCAGGGGAAAGCTGTAACTCTGAGAGATGAATTAACAGAACACAAAGCAGTTTCTCAAAAATCTTCTTTTCAGTTTTTATCTAACGATATTTCCTTTTTCACCATAGCCCTGTTTGGGCTTCCAAATATCTCTTTTTAAATTCCACAAGAAGAGCCTTAGCGAAAGGCTTCTTGAGGGGAAAGCTGTAACTCTGTGATATGAATTAAGAGAAAACAAAGCAGTATCTCAGAAAGCTTCTTTCCACTTTTTAACCGAAGATATTTCCTTTTTCAGCATAGCCCTCTATGGGTTTCGAAATATCACTTTGGAAACTCCATAAGAACACTCTTAGCGAAAGGCTTCATGAGGGGAAAGGTGTAACTCTGTGAGATGAAATAACAGAACACAAAGACTTTTCTCAGAGAGCTTCTTTCCAGTTTTTAACGGAATTGACTTCCTTTTTCACCATAGCCCTCTATGGGCTTCCAAATATCACTTTGTAAATTCCACAAGAACAGTCTTAGAGAAAGGCTTCTTGAGGGGAAAGCTGTTACACTGTGGGATGAATTAACAGAAAATAAAGCAGTTTCTCAGAAAGCTTCTTTCCAGTTTTTAACAGAAGAGATTTCCTTTTTCACCATTGCAACCTATGGGCTTCCAAATATATCTTTGCAAATTTCACAGGAACACTCTTAGCCAAAGTCTTCTTGAGCGGAAAGCTGTAACTCTGTGAGATGAATTGACTGAACACAGAGCAGTTTCAGAAAGCTTCTCTTCATTTTTTATCTTAGGATGTTTCCTTTTCACCATAGCCCTGTAAGGGCTTCCAATTAACACTTTTTAAATTCCACAAGAACAGACTTAGCGAAAGGCTTATTGAGGGAAAGCTGTAACTCTGTGAGATGAATTAAGAGAACACAAAGCCGTTTCTCAGGAAGCTTCTTTACACTTTTTAACGGAAGACATTTCCTTTTTAACCATAGCCCTCTATGGGCTTCCAAATATCACTCTGCAAATTCCACAAGAACAGTCTTATTGAAGGCTTCTTGAGAGGAAAGCTGTAACTCTGTGAGATTAATTAACAGAACACAACGCAGTTTCTCAGAAAGCTTCTTTCCAGTTTTTAACGAAAGAGATTTCCTTTTTCTCCATAGCACTCTATGGACTTCCAAATATCACTTTGCAAATTCCACAACAACAGCCTTAGCGAAAGGGTTCTTGAAGGGAATGCTGTAACAGTGTTAGATGAATTAAGAGAACACAAGGCCGTTTCTCAGAAAGCTTCTTTCCAGTTTTTAACTGCATATATTTCCTTTTTCTCCATAGCCCTCTATAGGCTTCCAAATATCACTTTGCAATTTCCACAAGAACATTCTTAGCGAAAGGCTTCTTGAGGGGAAAGCTGTAACTCTGTGAGTTGTATTAACAGCACACAATGCAGTTTCTGAAAAAGCTTCTTTCCAGTTTTTAACGGAAGATATTTCCTTTTTCACCGTAGCCCTCTTTGGGCTTCCAAATATCACTTTGCAAATTCCACAAAAACAGTATTTGCGAAATGCTTCTTTAGAGGAAAGCTATAACAGTGTGAGATGAACTAACAGAACACAAAGCAGTTTCTCAGAATGCTTCTTTCCAGGTTTTAACTGAAGATATTTTCTTTTTCACCATAATCCTTATGGGCTTCCAAATATCACTTTTCATATTCCACAAGAACAGTCTTAGCGAAAGGCTTCTTGAGAGGAAAGTTGTAACTCTGTGAGATGAATTTAGAGAACACAAAGCCGTTTCTCAGAAAGCTTCTTTCCAGTTTTTAACGGAATAGATTTCCTTTTTCACCATAGCCCTGTATGGGCTTCCAAATATCACTTTGCGAATTCCACAAGAGCAGTCTTAGCGAAAGGCTTCTTAAGGGGAAACCTGTTACACTGTGGGATGAATTAACAGAACAAAAAGCAGTTTCTCAGAAACCTTCTTTCCAGTTTTTAACGGAAGAGATTTCCTTTTCCAGCATAGCCCTCTATGGGCTTCCAAATATCACTTTGCAAATTCCACAAGAACACTCTTAGCGAAAGGCTTCTTGAGCGGAAAACCGTAACTCTGTGAGATGAATTAACAGAACACAAAGTAGTTTCTCTGAAAGCTTCTTTTCAGTTTTTATCTTCCGTTATTTCCTATTTCACCATAGCCCTTTAAGGGCTTCCAAATGTCACTTTGTAAATTCCACAAGAAGAGACTTAGCCAACGGCTTTTTGAGGGTAAAACTGTAACTCTGTGAGATGAAATAAGAGAACAAAAATCCGTTTCTCAGAAAGTTTCTTTCCAGTTTTTAATGAAAGAGATTTCCTTTTTCAGCATAGCCCTCTATGGGCTTCCAAATATCACTTTGTAAATTCCACAAGAACAGTCTTTGCGAAAGGCCTCTTGAGGGGAAAGCTGTAACTCTGTGAGATGAATTAACTGAACACAAAGCACTTTCTCAGAATGCTTCTTTCCAGTTTTAACTTAAGATATTACCTTTTTCACTATAGCCCTCTATAGGTTTCCAAATATCACTTTGCAAATTCCACAAGAACAGTCTTACTGAAAGACTTCCTGAGGGAAAAGCTGTAACTCTGTGAGATGAATTAACAGAACACAAAGGCGTTTCTCAGAAAGCTTCTTTCCTGTTTTTAACGGAAGTGATTTTCGTTCTCACCATAGCCCTCTATGGGCTTCCAAATATCACTTCGTAAATTCCACAAGAACAGTCTTAGTGAAAGGCTTCTTGAGGGGAAAGTGGTAACTCTGTGGGATGAATTAACAGAACACAAAGCAGTTTCTCAGAAAGCTTCTTTCCAGTTCTTAACTGAAGATATTTCCTTTTTCACCGTATACCTCTAAGGGCTTCCGAATATCACTTTGTAAATTCCACAAGAAGAGTCTTAGTGAAAGACTTCTTGAGAGGAAAGCTGTAAGTCTGTGAGATGAATTAACGGAACACAAAGCCGTTTCTCAGAAACCTTCATTCCAGTTTTTAACGGTAGAGATTTTCTTTTTCATCGTAGCCCTCTATGGTCTTCCAAATATCATATTGCAAATTACACAACAACAGTTTAACCGAAAGGCTTCTTGAGGGTAAGGCTGTAGATCTGTGAGATGAATTAAGAGAACACAATGCAGTGTCTCAAAAAGTTTCTTTCCAGTTTTTAACTGAAGATATTTCCTTTTTAACCGTAGGCCTCTGTGGGCTTCCAATTATCACTTTGAGAATTCCACAAGAACAGCCTCAGCGAAAGGCTTCTTGAGAGGAAAGCTATAACACTGTGAGATGAATTAACAGAACATAAAGCAGTTCCTGAAAAAGCTTCCTTTCAGTTTTTATCTTAGGGTATTTCCTTTTTTACCATAGCCCTGTATGGGCTTCCAAATATCACTTTTTAAATTCCACAAGAACAGTCTTAGCGAAAGGCTTCTTAAAGGGAAAGCTGTTACACTGTGAGATGAATTCACAGAACACAAAGCAGTTTCTCAGAAAGCGTCTTTTCAGTTTTTAACTGAAGATATTTCCTTTTTCAGCATAACCCTCTATGGGCTTCCAAATTTCACTTTGCAAATTTCACAAGAACAGTCTTAGCGAAAGGCTTCTTGAGGGGAATGCTGTAGCTCTGTGAGATGATTTAAGACAACACCAGGTCGTTTCTCAGAAAGCTTCTTTCCAGTTCTTAACTGAATATATTTCCTTTTTCTCCATAGCCCTCTATGGGCTTCGAAATATCACTTTGCAAATTCCTCAAGAACAGTCTTAGCGAAAGGCTTCTTGAGGGGAAAGATGTAACTGTGTGAGATGAATTAACAGAACACAATGCAGTTTCTCAAAAAACTTCTTTCCAGTTTTTAACAGAAGATATTTCCTTTTTCACCATAGCCCTCTTTGGGCTTCCAAATATCACTTTGCAAATTCCACAAGAACAGCCTTAGCCAAAGGCTTCTTAAGGGGAAAACAGTAACTCTGTGAGATGAATTAATAGAATACAAAGCAGTTTCTCAGAAAGCTTCTTTCCACTTTTTAACTGAAGATATTTCCTTTTTCACCATAAACCTCTAAGGGCTTCCAAATATCACTTTGGAAATTCCACAAGAACAGTGTTAGCGAAATGCTTCTTGAGGGGAAAGCTGTATCTCTGTGAGATGAATTAAAAGAACACAAAGCCGTTTCGCAGAAAGCTTCTTTCCAGTTTTTAACGGAAGAGATTTACTTTTTCACCATAGCCCTCTATGGGCTTCCAAATATCACTTTGCAAATCCCACAAGAACAGTCTTAGCGAAAGGCTTCTTGAGGGGAATGCTGTAACTCTGTGAGATGAAATAAGAGAACACAAATCCGTTTCTCAGAAAGCTTCTTTCCACTTTTAAACGAAAGAAATTTCCTTTTTCAGCATAGCTCTCCATGGGCTTTCAAATATCACTTTGCAAATTCCACAAGAACAGTCTTAGCGAAAGGCTTCCTGAGGGGAAAGGTGTAACTCTGTGAGATGAATTAACAGAACACAAAGCAGTTTCTCAGAAAGGTTCTTTCCACTTTTTAACGGAAGATATTTCCTTTGTCACCAAAGACCTCTATGGGTTTCCAAATATCACTTTGCAAATTCCACAAGAACAGTCTTAGCGAAAGACTTCTTGAGGGGAAAGCTGTAACCCTGTGAGTTGAATTAACAGAACCCAAAGCTGTTTGTCAAAATGCTTCTTTCCAGTTTTTAACTGAAGATATTTTCTTTTTCACCGTAGCCCTCTATGGAATTCCAAATATTACTTTGCAAATTCCACAAGAACAGTCTTAGCGAAAGGGTTCTTGAGAGGAAAGCTATAACTCTGTGAGATGAATTAACAGAACACAAAGCAGTTGCTCAGAAAGCTTCTTTCCAGTTTTTTTTTTTTTTTTCAGGTTTGCTACATATGTTTACTTGTGCCATGTTGGTGTGCTGCACCCATCAACTCGTCATTTACATCAGGTAAAACTCCCAATGCAATCCCTCCCCCCTCCCCCCTCCCCATGATAGGTCCCGGTGTGTGATGTTCCCCTTCCCGAGTCCAAGTGATCTCATTGTTCAGTTCCCGCCTATGAGTGAGAAAATGCGGTGTTTGGTTTTCTGTTCTTGTGATAGTTTGCTGAGAATGATGGTTTCCAGCTGCATCCATGTCCCTACAAAGGACACAAACTCATCCTTTTTTATGGCTGCATAGTATTCCATGGTGTATATGTGCCACATTTTCTTAATCCAATCTGTCACTGATGGACATTTGGGTTGATTCCAAGTCTTTGCTATTGTGAATAGTGCTGCAATAAACATACGTGTGCATGTGTCTTTATAGCAGCATAATTTATAATCCTTTCGGTATATACCTAGTAATTAGATAGCTGGGTCATATGGTACATCTAGTTCTAGATCCTTGAGGAATCGCCATACTGTTTTCCATAATGGTTGAACTAGTTTACAATCCCACCAAAAGTGTAAATGTGTTCCTATTTCTCCACATCCTCTCCAGCACCTGTTGTTTCCTGACTTTCTAATGGTCGCCATTCTAACTGGTGTGAGATGGTATCTCAGTGTGGATTTGATTTGCAT
Organism: Chlorocebus sabaeus; assembly: GCF_047675955.1. Classification (NCBI taxonomy): domain Eukaryota; kingdom Metazoa; phylum Chordata; class Mammalia; order Primates; family Cercopithecidae; genus Chlorocebus; species Chlorocebus sabaeus. The sequence goes on along the minus strand of NW_027326758.1, from coordinate 691,941 downwards.
TTCTCTGATGGCCAGTGATGATGAGCATTTTTTCATGTGTCTGTTGGCTGTATGAATGTCTTCTTTTGAGAAATGTCTGTTCATGTCCTTTGCCCACTTTTTGATGGGGTTGTTTGTTTTTTTCTTGTAAATTTGTTTGAGTTCTTTGTAGGTTCTGGATATTAGCCCTTTGTCAGATGAGTAGATTGCAAAAATTTTCTCCCACTCTGTAGGTTGCCTGTTCACTCTGATGGTAGTTTCTTTTGCTGTGCAGAAGCTCTTTAGTTTAATGAGATCCCATTTGTCAATTTTGGTGTTTTAGACATGAAGTCTTTGCCCATGCCTATGTCCTGAATGGTATTACCTAGGTTTTCCTCTAGGATTTTTATGGTATTAGGTCTAACATTTAAGTCTCTAATCCATCTTGAATTAATTTTCATATAAGGAGTAAGGAAAGGATCCAGTTTCAGCTTTCTACTTATGGCTATCCAATTTTCCCAGCACCATTTATTAAATAGGGAATCCTTTCCCCATTTCTTGTTTCTCTCAGGTTTGTCAAAGATCAGATGGCTGTAGATGTGTGGTATTATTTCTTAGGACTCTGTTCTGTTCCATTGGTCTATATCTCTGTTTTGGTACCAGTACCATGCTGTTTTGGTGACTGTAGCCTTGTAGTATAGTTTGAAGTCAGGTAGCGTGATGCCTCCAGCTTTGTTCTTTTGACTTAGGATTGTCTTGGAGATGCGGGCTCTTTTTTGGTTCCATATGAACTTTAAAGCAGTTTTTTCCAATTCTGTGAAGAAGCTCATTGGTAGCTTGATGGGGATGGCATTGAATCTATAAATTACCTTGGGCAGTATGGCCATTTTCACGATATTGATTCTTCCTATCCATGAGCATGGTATGTTCTTCCATTTGTTTCTGTCCTCTTTTATTTCACTGAGCAGTGGTTGGTAGTTCTCCTTGAAAAGGTCATTTACATCCCTTGTAAGTTGGATTCGTAGATATTTTATTCTCTTTGAAGCAATTGTGAATGGAAGTTCATTCCTGATTTGGCTCTCTGTTTGACTGTCACTGGTGTATAAGAATGCTTGTGATTTTTGCACATTAATTTTGTATCCTGAGACTTTGCTGAAGTTGCTTATCAGCTTAAGGAGATTTTGGGCTGAGACAATGGGGTTTTCTAAATATACAATCATGTCATCTGCAAACAGGGACAATTTGACTTCTTCTTTTCCTAACTGAATCCCCTTGATTTCTTTCTCTTGCCTGATTGCCCTAGCCAGAACTTCCAACACAATGTTGAATAGGAGTGGTGAGAGAGGGCATCCCTGTCTTGTGCCAGTTTTCAAAGGGAATTTTTCCAGTTTTTGCCAATTCAGTATGATATTGGCTGTGGGTTTGTCATAAATAGCTCTTATGATTTTGAGGTACGTTCCATCAATACCGAATTTATTGAGCGTTTTTAGCATGAAGCGCTGTTGAATTTTGTCAAAAGCCTTTTCTGCATCGATTGAGATAATCATGTGGTTCTTGTCTTTGGTTCTGTTTATATGCTGGATTATGTTTATTGATTTGCGAATGTTGAACCAGCCTTGCATCCCAGGGATGAAGCCCACTTGATCATGGTGGATAAGCTTTTTGATGTGCTGTTGAATACGGTTTGCCAGTATTTTATTGAGGATTTTTGCATCGATGTTCATCAGGGATATTGGTCTAAAATTCTCTTTTTTTGTTGTGTCTCTACCAGGCTTTGGTATCAGGATGATGTTGGCCTCATAAGATGAGTTAGGGAGGATTCCCTGTTTTTCTATTGATTGGAATAGTTTCAGAAGGAATGGTACCAGCTCCTCCTTGTACCTCTGGTAGAATTCAGCTGTGAATCCATCTGGTCCTGGACTTTTATTCATTGGTAGGCTATTAATTATTGCCTCAATTTCAGAGCCTACTATTGGTCTATTCAGGGATTCAACTTCTTCCTGGTTTAGTCTTGGAAGAGTGTAAGTGTCCAGGAAATTATCCATTTCTTCTAGATTTTCTAGTTTATTTGCGTAGAGGTGTTTATAGTATTCTCTGATGGTAGTTTGTATTTCTGTGGGGTCGGTGGTGATATCCCCTTTATCATTTTTTATTGCGTCTATTTGATTCTTCTCCCTTTTCTTCTTTATTAGTCTTGCTAGCGGTCTGTCAATTTTGTTGATCTTTTCAAAAAACCAACTCCTGGATTCATTGATTTTTTGGAGGGATTTTTGTGTCTCTATCTCCTTCAGTTCTGCTCTGATCTTAGTTATTTCTTGCCTTCTGCTAGCTTTTGAATGAGTTTGCTCTTGCTTCTCTAGTTCTTTTAATTGTGATGTTAGAGTGTCAATTTTAGATCTTTCCTGCTTTCTCTATTCAGGAGCAGGTTGTTCAGTTTCCATGTAGTTGAGCGGTTTTGATTGAGTTTCTTAGTTGATGCAGTTTCTTCCTAGCCTTGATTTTCTTTACATTTTGGCATGTTTTTGCAATGGCTGGTACCGGTTGTTCTTTTCCATATTTAGTGCTTCCTTCAGGGTTTCTTGTAAGGCAGGCCTAGTGGTGAAAAAATCTCTAAGCATTTGCTTATCTGTAAAGAATTTTATTTCTCCTTAACTTATGAAACTTAGTTTGGCTGGATATGAAATTCTGGGTTGAAAATTCTTTTCTTTAAGAATGTTGAATATTGGCCCCCACTCTCTTCTGGCTTGTAGAGTTTCTGCCGAGAGATCTGCTGTCAGTCTGATGGACTTCCCTTTGTGGGTAACCCGACCTTTCTCTCTGGCTGACCTTAAGATTTTTTTCTTCATTTCAACTTTGGTGAATCTGGCAATTATGTGTCTTGGAATTGTTCTCTCGAGGAGTATCTTTGTGGTGTTCTCTGTATTTCCTGGATTTGAATGTTGGCCTGCCCTACTAGGTTGGGGAAGTTCTCCTGGATGATATACTGAAGAGTGTTTTCCAACTTGATTCCATTTTCCCCCTCACTTTCAGGCACCCCAATCAGACGTAGATTTGGTCTTTTTACATAATCCCATACTTCTTGCAGGGTTTGTTCATTTCTTTTTCTTGTTTTTTCTTTTGATTTCTCTTCTTGCTTCATTTCGTTCATTTGATCCTTAATTGCTGATACTCTTTTCCAGTTGATCGAGTCAGTTACTGAAGCTTGTGCATTTGTCACGTATTTCTCGTGTCATGGTTTTCATCTCTTTCATTTCGTTTATGACCTTCTCTGCATTAATTATTCTAGCCATCAATTCTTCCAATTGTTTTTCAAGACTTTTAGTTTCTTTGGGATGGGTACGTAATTCCTCCTTTAGCTCTGAGAAGTTTGATGGACTGAAGCCTTCTTCCATCATCTCGTCAAAGTCATTCTCCGTCCAGCTTTGATCCGTTGCTGGCGATGAGCTATGCTCCTTTGCCGGAGAAGATGCGCTCTTATTTTTTAAAATTCCAGTTTTTCTGCCCTGCTTTTTCCCCATCTTTTTGGCTTTATCTGCCTCTGGCTTTTAACGGAAGATATTTCCTTTTTCACCATAGCCTTCTATGAGCTACCAAATATCACTTTGCAAATTTCACAAGAACAGTCTTAGTGAACGGCTTCTTGAGGGGAAAGCTGTAACTCTGTGAGATGAATTAACAGAACACAAAGCAGTTTCTCACAAATCTTGTTTCCAGTTTTAATGAAAGATATTTCCATTTTCACCATAGCCCTCTATGGGATTACAAATATCAGGTTGCAAATTTCACAAGAACAGTCTTAGTGAAGGGCTTCTTGAGGGGAAAGCTGTAACACTGTGAGATGACCTAACACAACAGAAAGCAATTTCTCAGACAGCTTCTTTTCGGTTTTTATCTTAGGATAATTCCATTTTCAAAATAGCTCTCTATGGGCTTCCAAGTATCACTTTGCAAATTCCACAAGAACAGTCTTATAGAAAGGCTTTTTGAGGGGAAAGCTCTAACTCGGGGAGATGTATTAACAGAACGCGAATCAGTTTCTCAGAAAGCTTCTTTGCAGTTCTTAACTGAAGATATTTCCTTTTTCACCATAGCGCTCTATGGGCTTCCAAATATAACTTTGCCAATTCTACAAGAACAGTCTTAGCAAAAGGATTCTTGAGGTGGAAGCTGTAAATCTGTGAGATAAATTAACAGAACACAGAGCGGTTTCTCAGAAAGCTTCTCTTCAGTTTTTCACGGAAGATATTTTCCTTTTCACCATAGCCCTCTATGAAATTCCAAATATCACTTTGCAAATTTCACAAGAACAGTCTTAACGAAAGTCTTCTTCAGGGGAAATCTGTAACTCTGTGAGATGAATTAACAGAACACAAAGCAGTTTCTCAGAAAGCTTCTTTACAGTTTTTAACGGAAGATAATTCCTTTTTCACCATTGCCCTATATGGGCTTCCAAATATCACTTTGCAAATTCCACAAGGACAGTCTTAATAAAGACTTTTTGAAGGGAAATCTGTAACTATGAGTGATGAATTAACAGAATACAAAGCAGTTTCCCAGAAAGCTTCTTTACAGTTCTTAACGGAACATATTTCCTTTTTCACCATAGCCCACTATGGGCTTCCAGATGTCACTTTGCAAATTCCTCAAGGACAGTCTTAATAAAGACTTTTTGAGGGGAAAGCTGTAACTCTGTGAGGTGAATCAACGGAACACAAAGCAGTTTCTCAGAAAGCTTCTTTTCAGTTTTTATTTTAGGATTCTTCCTTGTTCACCATAGCCCTCTATGGGTTTCCAAATATCACTTTGCAAAATCCACAAGAACAGTGTTAGCGAATGGCTTCTTGAAGAGAAAGCTGTAACTCTGTGACATGAATTAACAGAACACAAAGAAGTTTCTCAGAAAGCTTCTTTCAAGTTTTTAAATGAAGATATTCCTTTTTCACCATAGCCCTCTATGGGCTACAAAATATCACTTTGCATATTCCACAAGAACAGTCTTAGCGAAAGGCTTCCTGAGGGGAAAGATGTAACTCTGTGAGATGAATTAACAGAACACAAAGCAGTTTCTCAAAGCTCTTCTTTCAAGTTTTTAAATGAAGATATTTCCTTTTTTACCGTAGCCCTCTATGAGCTTCCAAATATCACTTTGCAAATTCCACAAGAACAGTCTTAGCGAAAGGCTTCTGGAGGGGAAAGCTGTAATTCTGTGAAATGAAGTAAGAGAACACAAAGCAGTTTCTATGAAAGCTTCTTTTCAGTTTTTATCTTAGGATATTTCCTTTTTCACCCTAGCCCTGTATGGGCTTCCAAATATCACTTTGCAAATTCCAAAACAACAGTATTAGCGAAAGGTTTCTGGAGGCAAAAGAAGTAACTCTCTGAGATGAATTAACAGAACACAAAGCAGTTTCTCAGAAAGCTTCTTTCCAGTTTTTAACAGAAGATGTTTCCTTTTTCACCTTAGCCCTCTATGGACTTCCAAATATCACTTTGGAAATTCCACAAGAACAGTCTTAGCGAAAGGCTTCTTGACGGGAAAGCTGTAACTCTCTGAGATCAATTAAGAGAACACAAAGCAGTTTCTCAGAAAGCTTCTTTCCAGTTTTGAACGGAAGATATTTCCTTTTTCACAATAGCCCTCTATGGGCTTCCAATTATCACTTTGGAAATGCAACAAGAACAGTCTTAGCGAAAAGATTCTTGAGGGGAAAGCTGTAACTCTGTGAGATGAATAAACAGAACCCAAAGCAGTTTCTCAGAAAACTTCTTTCCAGTTTTTAACTGAAGATGTTTCCTTTTTCACCATAGCCCTCTACGGGCTTCCAAATATCACTTTGAAAATCCCACAAGAACAGTCTTAGCGACAGGCTTCTGGAGGGGAAGGTTGTAACTCTGTGAGATGAGTTAACAGAACACAAAGCAGTTTCTCAGAAAGCTTCTTTCCAGTTATTAACGGATGATATTACCTTTTTAACGATAGCTCGCTATGGGCTTCTAAATATCACTTTGCAAATCCGACAAGAACAGTCTTAGCGAAAGGCTTCTTGTGGGGAAATCTGTAACTCGGTAAGATATATTAACAGAACACACGGCAGTTTCTCAGAAAGCTTCTTTCCAGTTTTTAACTGAAGATATTTCCTTTTTCACCATAGACCTCTATTGGCTTTCAAATATCACTTTGCAAATTTCACAAGAGCAGTCTTAGTGAACGACTTCTTGAGGGGAAAGCTGTAACTCTGTGAGATGAACTCACAGAACACAAAGCAGTTTCTCAGAAAGCTTCTTTTAGGTTTCTATCACGGGATATTTCCATTTTCACCGTAGCCCTCTGTGGGCTTCCAAATATCACTTTACAAATTCCAAAAAAAACAGTCTTACCGAAAGGCTTCTTCAAGGGAAAGCTGTAACTCTGGGAGATGAATTAACAGAACACAAAGCTGTTTCTCAGAAAGGTTCTTTTCAATTTTTATCTCAGGATAGTTCCTTTTCCCCACAGTCCTCTATAGGCTTCCAATTATCACTTTGCAAATTCCACAAGAACACTCTTAGCGAAAGGCTTCTGGAGGGGAAGCTGTAACTCTGTGAGATGTATTAACAGAACACACGGCAGTATCTCAGAAAGCTTCTTTTCAGTTTTTAACGGAAGATATTTCCTTTATCACTATAGTCCTCTATGAGTTTCCAAATATCATTTTGCAAATTTCACAAGAATAGTCTTAGTGAATGGCTTCTTCAGGGGAAAGCTGAAACTCTGTGAGATGAACTAAAAGAACACAAAGCAGTTTCTCAGAAAGCTTCTTTCCAGTTTTTACTGGAAGAGATTTCCTTTTTCACCATAGCCCTCTATGTGCTTCCTATTATCACTTTGGAAATGCAACAAGAACAGTCTTAGCGAAAAGATTCTTGAGGGGAAAGCTGTAACTCTGTGAGATGAATAAACAGAACCCAAAGCAGTTTCTCAGAAAACTTCTTTCCAGTTTTTAACTGAAGATGTTTCCTTTTTCACCATAGCCATCTACGGTCTTCCAAATATCACTTTGAAAATCGCACAAGAACAGTCTTAGCGATAGGCTTGTGGAGGGGAAGGTTGTAACTCTGTGAGATGAATTAACAGAACACAAAGCAGTTTCTCAGAAAGCTTCTTTCCAGTTTTTAACGGATGATATTACCTTTTTAACGATAGCTCGCTATGGGCTTCTAAATATCACTTTGCAAATCCGACAAGAACAGTCTTAGCGAAAGGCTTCTTGTGGGGAAATCTGTAACTCGGTAAGATATATTAACAGAACACACGGCAATTTCTCAGAAAGCTTCTTTCCAGTTTTTAACTGAAGATATTTCCTTTTTCACCATAGCCCTCTATTGGCTTCCAAATATCACTTTGCAAATTTCACAAGAGCAGTCTTAGTGAACGACTTCTTGAGGGGAAAGCTGTAACTCTGTGAGATGAACTCACAGAACACAAAGCAGTTTCTCAGAAAGCTTCTTTTAGGTTTCTATCACGGGATATTTCCATTTTCACCGTAGCCCTCTGTGGGCTTCCAAATATCACTTTACAAATTCCAAAAAAAACAGTCTTACCGAAAGGCTTCTTCAAGGGAAAGCTGTAACTCTGGGAGATGAATTAACAGAACACAAAGCTGTTTCTCAGAAAGGTTCTTTTCAATTTTTATCTCAGGATATTTCCTTTTCCCCACAGTCCTCTATAGGCTTCCAATTATCACTTTGCAAATTCCACAAGAACACTCTTAGCGAAAGGCTTCTGGAGGGGAAGCTGTAACTCTGTGAGATGTATTAACAGAACACACGGCAGTATCTCAGAAAGCTTCTTTCCAGTTTTTAACGGAAGATATTTCCTTTATCACCATAGTCCTGTATGAGTTTCCAAATATCATTTTGCAAATTTCACAAGAATAGTCTTAGTGAATGGCTTCTTCAGGGGAAAGCTGAAACTCTGTGAGATGAACTAAAAGAACACAAAGCAGTTTCTCAGAAAGCTTCTTTCCAGTTTTTAGCGGAAGAGATTTCCTTTTTCACCATAGACCTCTATGGGCTTCCAAATATCACTTTGCAAATTCCACAAGAACAGTCTTAGCGGAAAGCTTCTTGAGGGGAAAGCTGTAACTGTTTGAGATGAATTAACAGAACACAAAGCAGTTTCTCAGAAAGCTTCTTTTCAGATTTTAACTGAAGATATTTCCTTTTTCAACATAGCCCTCTATGTGCTTCCAAATATCACTTTGCAACTTCCACAACAACAACCTTAGCGAAAGGCTTCTTGAAGAGAAAGCTGTATCTCTGTGAGTTGAATTAACAGAACCAAAGCAGTTTCTCAGAAAGCTTCTTTTCACTTTTTATCTTAAGATATTTCGTTTTTCACCATAGCCCTCTATGGGCTTGCAAATATCACTTTGCAAATTCCACAGGAAGAGACTTAGTGAATGGCTTCTTGAGGTGAAAACTGAAGCTCTGTGAGATGAATTAGCAGAACACAAAGAAGTTTCTCAGAAAGCTTCTTTCCAGTTTTTAACGGATGATATTTCCTTTTTCACCGTAGCCCTCTAGAGGATTAAAAAAAATATCACTTTGGAAATTCCACAAGAAACGTCTTAGCGAAAGGCTTCTTAAGGGGAAAGCTGTAATTCTGTGAGATGAATTAACAGAACACAAAGCAGTTTCTCAGAAATCTTCTTTCCAGTTTTTAATGGAAGAAATTTACTTTTTCACCATAGCCCTCTATTGGCTTCCAAATATCACTGTGCCAATTTCACAAGAACAGTCTTAGCGAAAGGCTTCTTGAGGGGAAAGCTGTATCTCTTCGAGATTAATTAACAGAACACAAAACAATTTCTCAGAAAGCTTCTTTCCAGTATTTATCTGAAGATATTTCCTTTTTCACCATAGCCTTCTATGGGCTTCCACATACCACTTTGGAAATTTTTCAAAAACAGTCTTAGCGGAAGGCTACTTGAGGGGAACGCTGTAACCCTTTGAGTTGAATTAACAGAACACAAAGCAGTTTCTCGGAAAGCTTCCTTTCATTTTTTAACTGAAGGTATTTCCTTTTTCACCATAGCTCTCTCTGGGCTTCCAAATATCACTTTGGAAATACCACAAGAACAGTGTTAGCGAAAGGTTTCTGGAGGGGAAAGGTGTAAATCTGTGAGACGAATTAACAGAACACAAAGCAGTTTCTCAGAAAGCTTCTTTTCAGTTTTTATCTTAGGATGTTTCCTTTTTCACCATAGCCCACTATGGGCTTCCAAATATCACTTTGCAAATCCCACAAGAACAGTCTTAGCGAAAGCCTTCTTCAGGGGAAAGCTGTAACTCAGTGAGATTCTCTAACACACGGCAGTTTCTCAAAAAGCTTCTTTCAAGTTTTTAACGGAAGATATTTCCTTTTTCATCATAGCCCTCTATGAGTTTTCTAATATCACTTTGCAAATTTCACAAGAATACCCTCAGTGAACTGCTTCTTGTAGGGAAAGCTGTAACTCTGTAAGATGAACTAACAGAACACAAAGCAGTTTATCAGAAAGCTTCTTTACTGTTTTTAACGTAAAATATATCCTTTTTCACCATAGCCCTCTATGAGATTCTAAATATCACTTTCCAAATTTCAGAAGATTAGTCTTGTGAACGGCCTCATGAGGGGAAATCTGTAACTCTTTGAGATGAATTAACAGAACAGAAAGAAGTTTCTCAGAAAGTTCCTTTTCGGATTTTATCTTACTATATTTCCTTTTTCAATATAGCCCTCTATGGTCTTCCAAATATCACTTTGCAAATTACACAAGAACACTCTTTGTGAAAGACTTCTTGAGGGGAAGGCTCTAACTATGTGAGATGAATTAACAGAACACAAAGCAGTTTCTCAGTAATCTTCTTTCCAGTTTTTAATGGAAGAAATTTACTTTTTCACCATAGCCCTCTATGGGCTTCCAAATATCACTGTGCAAATTCCACAAGAACAGTCTTAGCGAAAGGCTTCTTGAGGGGAAAGCTGTAACTCTTCGAGATTAATTAACAGAACACAAACCAATTTCTCAGAAAACTTCTTTCCAGTTTTTATCTGAAGATATTTCCTTTTTCACCATAGCCCTCTATGGGCTTCCACGTATCACTTTGGAAGTTTTTCAAAAACAGTCTTAGCGGAAGACTACTTGAGGGGAAAGCTGTAACTCTTTGAGTTGAATTAACAGAACACAAAGCAGTTTTTCGGAAAGCTTCCTTTCATTTTTTAACTGAAGGTATTTCCTTTTTCACCATAGCTCTCTCTGGGCTTCCAAATATCACTTTGGAAATTCCACAAGAACAGTGTTAGCGAAAGGTTTCTGGAGGGGAAAGGTGTAACTCTGTGAGACGAATTAACAGAACACAAAGCAGTTTCTCAGAAAGCTTCTTTTCAGTTTTTATCTTAGGATGTTTCCTTTTTCACCATAGCCCTCTATGGGCTTCCAAATATCACTTTTCAAATCCCACAAGAACAGTCATAGCGAAAGCCTTCTTCAGGGGAAAGCTGTAACTCAGTGAGATACTTTAACAGAACACACGGCAGTTTCTCAAAAAGCTTCTTTCAAGTTTTTAAGGGAAGATAATTCCTTTTTCACCATAGCCCTCTATGAGTTTTCTAATATCACCTTTCAAATTTCACAAGAATAGTCTCAGGGAACTGCTTCTTGTAGGGAAAGCTGTAACACTGTGAGATGAACTAACAGAACACAAAGCAGTTTATCAGAAAGCTTCTTTACTGTTTTAAACGGAAAATATTTCCTTTTTCACCATAGCCCTCTATGAGATTCTAAATATCACTTTCCAAATTTCAGAAGAATAATCTTAGTGAACGGCCTCATGAGGGGAAATCTGTAACTCTTTGAGAAGAATTAACAGAACAGAAAGCAGTTTAAGCTCCTTTTCGGATTTTATCTTACTATTTTTCCTTTTTCAACATAGCCCTCTATGGTCTTCGAAATATCACTTTGCAAATTACACAAGAACACTCTCTGTGAAAGACTTCTTGAGGGGAAAGCTGTAACTCTCTGAGATGAATTTACAGAACACAAAGCAGTTTCTCAGAAAGCATCTTTCCAGTTTTTAACGGAAGATATTTCCTTTTTTACCAAAGCCCTCTATGGGCTTCCAAATATCACTTTGCAAATTTCAAAAGAACAGTGTTAGCGAAATTCTTCTTGAGCTTAAAGCTGTAACTCTGTGAAATGAATTAACAGAACACAAAGCACTTTCTCAGAAAGCTTCTTTCCAGTTTTTAACTGAAGATATTTCCTTTTTCACCATAGCCCTCTATGGGCTTCCAAATATCACTTTACAAATTCCACAAGAACAGTCTTAGCGAAAGGCTTCTTCAGGCGAAAGTTGTAACTCTGTGAGATGAACTAACAGACCACAAAGCAGTTTCTCAGAGAGCTTCTTTTCGGTTTTTAACGGAAGATATTTCCTTTTTCACCATCGCTCTCTATGGGATTCCAAATTTCACTTCGTAAAGTCCACAAGAACAGTCTTAGTTAACGGCTTCTTGAGGGGAAAGCTGTAACGTTGTGAGATGAATTAACAGAACACAAAACAGTTTCTCAGAAAGCTTCTTTCCAGTTTTTAACGGAAAATATTTCCTATTTCACCATAGCCCTTCATGGCTTTCCAAATTACACTTTGCAAATTCCACAAGAACAGTCTTAGCGAAAGTCTTCTGGAGGGATAATCTATAACTCTGTGAGATGAATTAACAGAACACAAAGCAGTTTCTCAGAAGGCTTCTTTTTAGTTTTTATCTTAGGATATTTCCTTTTTCACCAAAGCCCTCAATGGGCTTCCAAATATCACTTTGCAAATACCACAAGAACAGTCTTAGCGAAAGGCTTCTGGAGGTGAAGCTGTAACTCTGTGAGATGAATTAACAGAACAAATAGCAATTTCTCAGAAATCTTCTTTCCAGTTTCTAACGGAAGAAATTTCCTTTTTCACCATAGCCCTCTATGGACTTCCAAATATCACTTTGCAAATCCCACAAGAACAGACCTAGCGAAAGTCTTCTTGAGGGGAAAGATGTAACTCGGTGAGGTGCATTAAGAGAACACATGTCAGTTTCTCAGAAAGCTTATTTCCAGTTTTTAAGTGAAGATATTTCCGTTTTCACCATAGCCCTCTTTGGGCTTCCAAATATCACTTTGCAAATTCCAGAAGAACAGTCTTAGCGAAAGGCTTCTTGAGAGGAAATCTATAACTCCGTGAGATCAATTAAGAAAACACTGTGCAGTTTCTCAGAAAGCTTCTTTGAAGTTTTTATATTAGGATACCTCCTTTTTCACCAGAGCCCTCGAGGAGCTACCAAATATCACTTTGCAATTTCCACAAGAACAGTCTTAACGAAAGGCTTCTTGAGGTGAAAGCTGTAATCTGTGAGAGGAATTAACAGAACACAAATTTTCTCAGAAAGCTTCTTTTCCGATTTTTCTTAGTATATTTCTTTTCACCATAGGCCTCAAAGGGCTTCCAAATATCACTTTGCAAATTTCACAAGAACAGTCTTAGTGAACGACTTCTTGAGGGGAAAGCTCTAACTCTGTGAGATGAATTAACGCAACACAAAGAAGTTTCTCAGAAAGCTTCTTTTCAGGTTTTATCTTAGGATTTTCCTTTTTCACCATAGCCCTCTATGGGCTTCCAAATATCACTTTGCAAATTCCACAAGAACAGTTTTAGCGAAAGGCTTCTGGAGGTGAAAGCTGTATCTGTGTGAGATGAATTAACAGAATACAAATCAGTGTGTCAGAAATCTTCTTTTCACTTTTTAACAGAACATAGATAATTTTTCACCATAGCCCTCTATGGGCTTCCAAATATCACTTTGCAATTTCCACAGAAAGACCCTTAGCGTTAGGCTTCTTGAGGGGAACTCTGTATCTCTGTGAGATGAATTAACAGAACACAAACCAATTTCTCAGAAAGCTTCTTTTCAATTTTTATCTTAGGAGATTTCCTTTTCACCATAGCCCTCTATGGGCTTCCAAATATCACTTTGCAAATTCCACAAGAACAGTCTTAGTGATCGGCTTCATGAGAGGAAAGCTGTAACTCTGTGAGGTTAACTAACAGAACACAACGTAGTTTCTCAGAAAAGTTCTTTCCAGTTTTTAACGGAAGATATTTTCTTTTTCACCATAGCCCTATACGGGCTTCCAAATATCACTTCGCAAATTCCACAAGAACAGTGTTAGCGAAATTCTTCTGGAGGGGAAAGCTGTAACTATGCGAGATGAATTAACAGAACACAATGCAGTTTCTCAGAAATCTGCTTTCCAGTTTTAAATGAAAGATATTTCCTTTTTCACCATCGCCCTCTATGGGCTTCCAAATATCACTTTGCATATTCCAAAAGAACAGTCTTAGTGATCGGCTTCATGATAGGAAAGCTGTAACTCTGTGAGATAAATTAACGGAACACAAAGTAGTTTCTCAGAAAGGTTCTTTCCAGTTTTTAACGGAAGATACTTCCTTTTTCACCATAGCCCACTATGGGCTTCAAAATATCACTTTGCAAATTCCACAAGAACAGTGTTAGCGAAAGGTTTCTTGAAGGGAAAGATGTAACTCTGTGAGATGAATTAACAGAACACAAAGCAGTTTCTCACAAAGCTTCTTTCCAGTTTTTAAAGAAAGATATTTCCTTTTTCACCATAGCCCTCTATGGGATTACAAATATCAGTTTGCAAATTTCCCAAGAACAGTCTTAGTGAAGGGCTTCTTGAGGGGAAAGCTGTAACACTGTGAGATGAAGTAACACAACACACAGCAATTTCTCAGACAGCTTCTTTTCGGTTTTTGTCTTAGGATATTTCCATTTTCAAAATAGCTCTCTATGGGCTTCCAAGTATCACTTTGAAAATTCCACAAGAACAGTCCTATAGAAAGGCTTCCTGAAGGGAAGGCTGTAACACTGTGAGATGAAGTAACACAACACACAGCAATTTCTCAGACAGCATCTTTTCGGTTTTTGTCTTAGGATATTTCCATTTTCAAAATAGCTCTCTATGGGCTTCCAAGTATCACTTTGAAAATTCCACAAGAACAGTCCTATAGAAAGGCTTCCTGAAGGGAAAGCTGTAACTCGGTGAGATGTATTAACAGAACACACGACAGTTTCTCAGAAAGCTTCTTTCCAGTTTTTAACGGAAGTTATTTCCCTTTTCACCATAGCCCTCCAAGGACTTCCAAATATCACTTTGCAAATTCCACAAGAACAGTCTTAGCGAAAGGCTTCTGGAGGGGAAATTTGTAATTCTGTGAGATGCATTAACAGAACACAAAGCAGTTTCTCAGAAATCTTCTTTCCAGTTTTTAACGGAAGACATTTCCTTTTTCACCATAGTCCTCTAAGGGCTTCCAAATATCACTTTGCAAATTCCACAAGAACAGTCTTAGCGAAAGGCTTCTTGAGGGGGAAGCTGTAACTCTGTGAGATGAATTAACAGAACACAAAGCAGACTCTCAGAAAGTTTCTTTCCAGTATTTAACTGAAGATATTTCCTTTTTCACTATAGCCCTCTATGGGCTTCCAAATATCACTTTGGAAATCCCACAAGAACAGTCTTAGAGAAAGGCTTCTTGAGAGGAAAGCTGTAACTCGGTGATATGTACTAACAGAACACACCGCATTTTCTCAGAATGGTTCTTTTCAGTTTTTAACGGAAGATATTTCCTTTCTCACCTTAGCCCTCTATGGGATTCCAAATATCACTTTGCAAATTTCACAAAACAGTCTTAGTGAACGGCTTCTTGAGGGAAAAGCTGTAACTTTTTGAGTGAACTAACAAAACACAAAGCAGCTTTTCATACAGCTTCTTTTCGGTTTCTTTCTTAGGATATTTCCATTTTCACCATAGCCTACTATGGGCATCCAAATATCACTTTGGAAATTCCATAAAAACAGTCATCGCGGAAGGATTCTTGAGGCAAAAGCTGTAACTCTTTGAGATGAATTAAGAGAACACAAAGCAGTTTCTTAGAAAGCTTCTTTTCAGTTTTTAACTGAAGGTATTTCCTTTTTCACCATAGCCCTCTATGGACTTCAAAATATCACTTTGTAAATTCCACAACAACAGCCTTAGCGAAAGACTTCCTGAGGTAAAAGAGTAACTCTGTGACTTGAATTAACAGAACACAAAGCAGTTTCTCAGAAAGCTTCTTTTCAGTTTTTATCTTAGAATGTTTCCTTTTTCACCATTGCCCTCTATGTGCCTCCAAATATCACTTTGCAATTCCACAAGAACAGTCTTAGTGAACGGCTTCCTGAGGGGAAAGCTGTAACTGTGTGAGGGGAACTAACTGAACACAAAGCAGTTTCTCAGAAAGCTTCTTTTCGGTTTTTATCTTAGGATACTTCCCTTATCACCATAGCCCTCTATGGGCTTCGAAATATCACTTTGCAAATTTCACAAGAACAGTCCTAGTGAATGACTTCTGGAGGGGAAAGCTGTAACTCTGTGAGATGAATTAACAGAACCGAAAGCAGTTTCTCAGAAATCTTCTTTCAAGTATTCAACGGAAGATATTACCTTTTTCACCATAGCCCTCTATGGGTTTCCAAATATCTCTCTGCAAATTCCACAAGAACAGTCTTAGTGAAAGGATTCTTGATTGAAAAGCAGTATCTCTGAGAGATGAACTAACAGAACAAAAAGAAGTTTCTCAAAAAGATTCTTTTCAGTTTTTATCTTATCATATTTCCTTTTTCACCATAGCCCTCTAAGGGCTTTTAAATATCACTTTGCAAATTCCACAAGAACATTCTTAACGAAAGGCTTCTGGAGGGGAAAGGTGCAACTCTGTGAGATGAATTAACAGAACACAAAGCAGTTTCTCAGAAAGCTTCTTTCCAGTTTTTAACGGAAGATATTTCCTTTTCCACCATAGCCCTCTATGGGCTTCCAAATATCACTTTGCAAATTCCATAAGAACAATCTTAGCGAAAATCTTCTTCAAGGGGGAAGATGTAACTCTATGGGAAGAATTAACAGAACACAAAGCAGTTTCTCAGAAAGCTTCTTTCCAGTCTTTAACGGAAGATATTTCCTTTTTTAACCGTAGCCCTCTGTGGGCTTCCAAATATCACTTTGCAAATTCCACTAGAACAGTCTTAGCCAACAGCTTCTTGAGGGGATAGCTGTAACGCCGTGAGATGTATTAACAGAACACACGGCAGTTTCTCTGAAAGCTTCTTTCCAGTATTTAACGAAGATATTTCCTTTTTCTCCGTAGCCATCTATAGGTTTCCAAATATCACTTTGCAAATTTCACAAGAACAGTCTTAGTGAACGGCTTCTTGAGGAGAAAGCTGAAACTCTGTGAGATGAACTGACAGAACACAAAGCAGTTTCTCATAGAGCTTCTTTTCGGTTTTTAGCAGAAGATATTTCCCTTTTCACCTTAGCCCTCTATGGGCTTCCAAATATCACTTTCCAAATTCCACAAGAACAGTCTTAACGAAGGGCTTCTGGAGGGGAATGTTGTAACTCAGTGAAATAAATTAACAGAACACAAAGCAGTTTCTCAGAAACTTTCTTTCCAGTTTTTAACTGAAGATATTTCCTTTTTCACCATAGACCTCTTGGGGTTCCAAATATCACTTTGCAAATTCCACAAGAATAGTCTTAGGGAAAGGCTTCTGGAGGGGAAAGCTGTAACACTGTGAGATGAATTAACAGAACACAAAGCAGTTTCACAGAAAGCTTCTTTCCAGTTTTTAACTGAAGAAATTTCCTTTTTCAGCATAGCCCTCTAGGGGCTTCCAAATACCACTTTGCAAATCCCACAAGAACACTCTTAACGAAAGGCTTCTTGAGGGGAAAGCTGTAACTCCGTGAGATGAATTAACAGAACAGGAAGCAGTTTCTCAGAATGATTCTATCCACAGTTTATCTGAAGATATTTCCTTTTTCACCGTAGCCCTCTGTGGGCTTTCAAATATCACTTTGCAAATCCCACAAGAGCAGTCTTAGCGAAAGGCTTCTTGAGGAGAGAGCTGTAACTCGGTGAGGTGTATTAACAGGACACATGGCAGTTTCGCAGAAAGCTTCTTTCTAGTTTTTAAAGGAAGACATTGCCTTTTTCACCATAGCCTCCTATGGGTTTCCAAATATCACTTTGCAAATTTCACTAGAGCAGTCTTAGTGAACGACTTCTTGAGGGGAAAGCTCTAACTCTGTGAGATGAATTAAGAGAACCCAAACCGTTTCTCAGAAAGCTTCTTTTCAATTTTTTTCTTAGAATATTTCCTTTTTCACCATAGGCTTCTATGGGTTTCCAAAAATCACATTGCAAATTCCACAAGAACAGTCTTAGTGAAAGGCTTTTTGAGGCAAAGCTGTAACTCGGTGAGATGTATTACACCAACACACGGCAGTTTCTCAGAAGGCTTCTTTCCAGTGTTTAACGGAAGATATTTCCTTTATCACCATAGTCTTCTACAGGTTTCCAAATATCAGTTTGCAAATTTCACAAGAATAGTCTTAGTGAACGGCTTTTTCAGGGGAATGCTGAAACTCTGTGAGATTAACTAAAAGAACACAAAGCAGTTTCTCAGAAAGCTTCTTTCCAGTTTTTAATGGAAGAAATTTCCTTTTTCACCATAGCCCTCTATGGGCTTCCAAATATCACTTTGCAAATTCCACAAGAACAGTCTTAGCGGAAGGCTTTTTGAGGGGAAAGCTGTAACTCTTTGAGATGAATTAACAGAACACAAAGCAGTTTCTCAGAAAGCTTCTTTTCAGATTTTAACTGAAGATAATTTCTTCTTCACCATAGCCCTTCTTGTGCTTCCAAATATCACTTTGCAAATTCCACAAGAACAGTCTTAGAGAAAGGCTTCCTGAGGAGAAAGCTGTACCTCTGTTAGTTGAATTAACAGAACCAAAGCAGCTTCTCAGAAAGCTTCTTTTCAGTTTTTATCTTAAGATATTTCGTTTTTCACCATAGCCCTCTATGGGCTTCCAAATATCACTTTGCAAATTCCACAGAAAGAGTCTCAGTGAATGGCTTCTTGAGGTGAAAGCTGAAACTCTGTGAGATGTATTAGCAGAACACAAAGCAGTTTCTCAGAAAGCTTCTTTCCAGGTTTTAACGGAAGATATTTCCTTTTTCACCGTAGCCCTCTAGAGCATTCCAAATATCACTTTGGAAATTCAGCAAGAAGGGTCTTAGCGAAAGGCTTCTTGAGGGGAAAGCTGTAACTCTGTGAGATGAATTAACAGAACACAAAGCAGTTTCTCAGAAATCTTCTTTCCAGTTTTTAACGGAAGATATTTACTTCTTCACCATAGACCTCTATGGGCTTCCAAATATCACTGTGCAAATTCCACAAGAACAGTCTAAGCGAAAAGCTTCTTGAGGGGAAAGCTGTAACTCTTCGAGATTAATTAACAGAACACAAACCAATTTCTCACAAAGCTTCTTTCCAGTTTTTATCTGAAGATATTTCCTTTTTCACCATAGCACTCTATGGTCTTCCAAATATCACTTTGCAAACCCACAAGAACAGTCTTAGCGAAAGGCTTTTTGAGGGAAAAGCTGTAACTCTCTGAGATGAATTAACAGAACACAAAGCAGTTTCTCAGAAAGTTGCTTTCCAGTTTTTAACTGAAGATATTTCGTTTTTCACCATAGCCCTCTATGGGCTTCCAAATATCACTTTGCAAATTTCACAAGAACAGTCCTAGTGAACCGCTTCTTGAGGGGAAAGGTGTAACTCTGTGAGATGAACTAACAGAACACAAAGCAGTTTCTCAGAAAGCTTCTTTTCAGTTTTCAACTGAAGATATTTCCTTTTTCACCATAGCACTCTATTGGCATCCGAATACCACTTTAGAAATTCCACAAAAACAGTCTTAGCCAAAGGCTTCTTCAGGCGAAAGCTGTAACTCTGTGAGATTAATTAACACAACACAAAGCAGTTTCTCAGAAAGCTTCTTTTCAGTTTTTATCTTAGGATTTTCCTTTTTCACCATAGCCCTCTATGGGCTTCCAAATATCACTTTGAAAATTCCACAAGAACAGTCTTAGCGAAAGGTTTCTGGAGGGGAAAGCTGTATCTCTGTGAGATGGATTAACAGAATACAAATCAGTGTGTCAGAAATCTTCTTTGCAGTTTTTAACGTAGCATAGTTCCTTTTTCACCATAGCCCTCTATGGGCTTCCAAATATCACTTTGCAAATTACACAGAAAGACCCTTAGCGTTAGTCTTCTTGAGGGGAACACTGTAACTCTGTGAGTTGAATTAACAGAACACAAAGCAATTTCTCAGAAATCTTCTTTTCATTTTTTATCTTAGGAGATTTCCTTTTCACCATAGCCGTCTATGGGCTTCCAAATAACACTTTGCAAATTCCACAAGAACAGTCTTACTGAACGTCTTCAAGAGAGGAAAGCTGTAACTCTGTGAGGTTAAATAACAGAACACAACGTAGTTTCTCAGAAAGGTTCTTTCCAGTTTTTAACGGAAGATATTTTCATTTTCACCATAGTCCAATACAGGCTTCCAAATATCACTTTGCAAATTCCACAAGAACAGTGTTAGCGAAAGGCTTCTGGAGTGGAAAGCTGTAAATCTGTGAGATGAATTAACAGAACACAATGCAGTTTCTCAGAAATCTTCTTTCCAGTTTTTAACGAAAGATATTTCCTTTTTCACCATATCCCTCTATGGGCTTCCAAATATCACTTTGCAAATCCCACTACAACAGTCGTAGCGAAAGGCTTCTTGAGATGAAAGCTGTAACTCGGTGAGATGTTTTAACAGAACACTCGTCAGTTTCTCAGAAAGCTTCTATCCAATTTTTAACGTAAGTTATTTCCTTTTTCACCATAGCCCTCTACGGGCTTCAATGATCACTTTGCAAATTCCACAAGAAAAGTCTTAGCGAAAGGCTTCTGGAGAGCAAAGCTGTAATTCTGTGAGATGAACTAACAAAACACAAAGCAGTTTCTCAGAAAGCTTCTTTTCGGTTTTTAACGGAAGTAATTTCCTTTTTCATCGTAGCCCTCAATTTGCTTCCAAATTTCACTTTGCAAATTCCATAAGAACAGTCTCAGCGAAAGGTTTCTTGAGGCGAAAGCTGTAACTCTGTGAGATGAATTAACAGAACACAAAGTGGCTTCTCAGAAAGCTTCTTTCCAGTTTTTAACTGAAGATATATCCTTTTTCACCATAGCCCTCTCTGGACTTCCAAATATCACTTTGCAAATTCCACAAGAACAGTCTTAGCGAAAGGCATCTGGAGGGGAAAGCTGTAACTCTGTGAAATGAATTACCAGAACACAAAGCAGTTTCTCAGAACGCTTCTTTTCAGTTTTTATCTTAGGATGTTTTCTTTTTCACAATAGCCCTTTTGGGCTTCCATATATCACATTGCAAATTTCACAAGAATAGTCTCAGTGAACTGCTTCTTGAAAGGAAATCTGTAACTCTGTGAGATGAACTAACAGAACACAAAGCAGTTTTTCAGACAGCTTCTTTTTGGTTAGTATCTTAGGATATTTCCATTTTCACAATAGCCCTCTATGGGCTTCCACATATAACTTTGGAAATTCCTCAAAACAGTCTTAACAGAAGGCTTCTTGAGGGAAAACCTGTAACTCTTTGAGATGAATTAACAGAACACAAAGAAGTTTCTCGGAAAGCTTGTTTTCATTTTTCAACTGAAGGTATTTCCTTTTTCACCATAGCTCTCTCTGGGCTTCCAAATATCACTTTGCAAATTCCACAAGAACAGTGTTAGCGAAAGGTTTCTGTAGGGGAAAGCTGTAACTCTGTTAGCCGAATTAACAGAACAGAAAGCAGTTTCTCAGAAAGCTTCTTTTCAGTTTTTATCTTAGGATGTTTCCTTTTTCACCATAGCCCTCTATGGGCTTCCAAATATCACTTTGCAAATTCCACCAGAACAGTCTTAGTGAACGGCTTCTTGAGGGGAAAGCTGTAACTCTGTGAGAAGAATTAACAGAGCACAAAGCTGTTTCTCAGCAATCTTCTTCCCAGTTTTTAACGGAGGATATTTCCTTTTTCACCATAGCCCTCTGTGGGATTCCAGATATCATTTTGCAAATTCTACAAGAACAGTGTAATCGAAAGTCTTCTGGAGGGGAAAACTGTAACTATGTGAGATGAATTAGCAGAACACAAAGCAGTTTCTCAGATATCTTCTTTCCAGTTTTTAACGAAAGATATTTCCTTTTTCACCATAGCCCTCTATGGGCTTTCAAATATCACTTTGCAAATCCCACAAGAACAGTCTTAGCGAAAGACTTCTTGACGGGAAAGCTGTAATTCAGTGAGATGCTTTAACAGAACACACGGCAGTTTCTCAAAAAGCTTCTTTCACGTTTTTAACGGAAGATATATCCTTTTTCACCATAGCCATCTGTGAGTTTTCTAATATCACTTTGCAAATTTCACAAGAATAGTCTCAGTGAACTGCTCCTTGAAAGGAAATCTGTAACTCTGTGAGATGAACTAACCGAACACACAGCAGTTTATCAGAAAGCTTCTTTACAGTTTTTAACGGAAAATATTTCCTTTTTCACCATAGCCCTCTATGAGATTCTAAATATCACTTTCCAAATTTCAGAAGAACAGTCTTAGGGAACGGCCTCATGAGGGGAAATCTGTAAATCTTTGAGATGAATTAACAGAACAGAAAGCAGTTTCTCAGAAAGCTTCTTTTCGGATTTTATCTTACTATATTTCCTTTTTCAACATAGCCCTCTATGGTCTTCCAAATACCACTTTGCAAATTGCACAAGAACAGTCTTTGTGAAAGACTTCTTGAGGGGAAAGCTGTAACACTCTGAGATGAATTTACAGAACACAAACAGTTTCTCAGAAAGCTTCTTTTCCGTTTTTATCTTAGGATATTTCCTTTTTCAGCATAGCCCTCTATGGGATTCCAAAAACATTTTGCAAATTCCACAAGAACAGTCTTAGCGAAAGGATTCTCAACGGGAAATCTGTAAATCTGTGAGATGAGTTAACAGAATACAAAGCGGTTTCTCAGAAACCTTCTTTTCGTTTTTTATCTTAGGATATTTCCTTTTTCACCAAAGCCCTCTATGGGCTTCCAAATATGACTTTGCCAATTCCAGAAGAACAGTCTAAGCGAAAGGCTTCTTGAGGGTAAACCTGTAACTCTGTAAGATGAATTAACAGAACACAAAACATTTTCTCAGGAACCTACTTTTCAGTTTTTACCTTAGGATATTTCCTATTTCACCATTGCCCTCTATGGGATTCCAAATATCACTTTGCAAATTCCACATGAAGAGTCTTAGCGAAAGGCTTCTTGAGGGGAAAGCTGTAACTCTGTGAGATGAATTAAGAGAACACCAAGCAGTTTCCTAGAAAGATTCTTTCCAGTATTTAACGCAACATATTTCCTTTTTCTCCGTAGCCATGTATGGGCTTCCAACTATCACCTTGCAAATTCCACAGGAACAGTCTTAGTGAATTGCTTCTTGAGGGGAAAGCTGTAACTCTTTGAGATGAATTAAGAGAACACAATGCACTTTCTCAGAAAGCTTCTTTTCGGTTTTTATCTTAGGATATTTCCTTTTTCGCCCTAATCATCTATGGGCTTCCAAATATCACTTTGCAAATTCCACAAGAACAATCTGAGTGAACGGCTGCTTGAGGGTAAACTGTAACTCTGTGAGATGAATTAACAGAACCTAAAGCAGTTTCTCAGAAAGCTTCTTTGCAGTTTTTAACGGAGGATATTTCCTTTTTCTCCGTAGCCCTATATGGGCTTCCAAATATCACTTTGCAAGTTCTACAAGAACAATCTTAGCGAAAGGCTTCTGACGGAAAACCTCTCATTCTGTGAGATGAATTAACAAAACACAAAGCAGTTACTCAGCAGTCTTCTTTCCAGTTTTTAACGGTGGATATTTCCTTTTTCACCATAGCCCTCTAAGGGCTTCCAAATATCACTTTGCAAATTCCACAAGAACAGCCTTAGCGAGAGGGTTCTTGAGGTGAAAGCTGTAACTCGGTGAGATGTATTAACTGAACACACGGCAGTTTCTCAGAATGCTTATTTCCAGTTTTTAACGAAAGATATTTTCAATTTCACCATAGCCTTCTATGAGCTTCCAAATATCACATTGTAAATTTCACAATAACAGTCTTAGTGAACGACTTCTTGAGGGGAAAGCTGTAACTCTGTGAGATAAACTAACACAACACAAAGCAGTTTCTCAGACAGTTTCTTTTCGGTTTTTATCTTAGGATATTTCCATTTTCACCACAAACTTCTATGGGCTTCCAAATATCATTTTGCAAATTTCACAAGAACAGGCTTAGTGAGCGACTTCTTGAGGAGAAAGTTGTAACTCTGTGAGATGAATTAACACAACACAAAGCAGATTTTCAGAAAGCTTCTCTCCCGGTTTTACCCGACGATTTTTCCTTTTTCACCATAGCCCACTATGGGCTTCCAAATATCACTTTGCAAGTTCAGAAGTACAGACTTAGAGAAAGGCTTCTTGAGGGAAAAACTGTAAATCTTTGAGATGAATTAACAGAACACAAAACAGTTTCTCAGAAAGCTTTCTTTCAGTTTTTTTCTTAGGATATTTCCTTTTTCACCATAGCCCTCTATGGGCTTCCAAAAACATTTTGCAAATTCCACAAGAACAGTCTTAGCGAAAGGATTCTGGACTGGAAAGCTGTAATTCTGTGAGATGAATTAAAAGAACACAAAGCAATTCTTCAGAAATCTTCTTTCTAATTTTTAACGGAAGATATTTCCTTTTTCACCATAGCCCTCTAGGGGCTTCCAAATATCACTTTGCAAATTCCACAAGAACAGTCTTAGTGAAAGGTTTCTTGAGGGGAAAGTTGTAACTCTGTGAGATGAACTAACAGAACACAAAGCAGTTTCCCAGAAACCTTCCTTTCGGTTGTTATCTTAGGATATTTCCATTTTCACCTTAGCCCTCTAGGGGTCCCAAATATCACTTTGTAAATTACACAAGAACAGTCTTAATGAAAGGCTTCTTGAGGGGAAAGCTGTAAGGCTGTAAGATGAATTAACAGAACACAAAACAGTTTCTCAGAAAACTACATTTCAGTTATTATCTTAAGATATTTCCTTTTTGTCCAAAGCCCTCTATGGGCTTCCAAATATCACTTTGCAAATTCCACAAGAACAGTCTTAGGGAACTGCTTCTGGAGGGGAAAGCTGTAACTCAGTGAGTTGAATTAACAGAACACAAAGCAGTTTCTCCGAAAGCTTCTTTCCAGTTTTTAACTGAAGAAATTTCCTATTTCACCATAGCCCTATTTGGGCTTCCAAATACCACTTTGCAAATCCCACAAGAACAGTCTTTTCGAAAGGTTTCTTGAAGGGAAAGCTGTAATTCTGTGAGATGAATTATCAGAACACAAAGCAGTTTCTCAGAAAGCTTCTTTCCAATATTTAACTGAAGATATTTCCTTTTTCACCGAGGCCCTCTAGGGGCTTCCAAATATCACTTTACAAATTCCACAAAAACACTCTAAGCGAATGACTTCTGTAGGGGAATGCTGTAACTCTGTTAGAAAAATTAACAGAACACAAAGCAGTGTCTCAGAAATCTTCTTCCCAGTTTTTAACGGAAGATATTTCGTTTTTCTCCATAGCCCACTCTGGACTTCCAAATATCACTTTGCAAATTCCACAAAACAGACTTACCGAAAAGCTTCTTGAGAAGAAAGCTGTAACCCTGTGGGATGAATTACCAGAACACTAAGCAGTTTCTCAGAAAGTTTCTTTCCAGTTTTTAACTGAAGATATTTCCTTTTTCATCATGGCCCTCTATGGGCTTCCAAATATCACTTTGCAAATTGCACAAGAACAGTCTTAGCGAATGGCTTCTTGAGGGAAAATCTGTAACTCCGTGATACGAATTAAGAGAACACAAAGCAGTTCCTCAGAATGCTTCTTTTCAGTTTTTATCATAGGATATTTCCTTTTTTACCATAGCTCTGTTTGGGTTTCCAAATATCATTTTGCAAATTCCACAAGAACAGTCTTAGCGAAAGGCTCCTGGAGGGGAAAATTTTAACTCTGTGAGATGAATTAACAGAACACAAAGCAGTTTCTCAGAAATCTTCTTTCCAGTTTTATCGGAAAATATTTCCTCTTTCTCCATAGACCACTATGGACTTCCAAATATCACTTTGCAAATTCCACAAAACAGACTTACCGAAAAGCTTCTTGAGAAGAAAGCTGTAACTCTGTGAGATGAATTACCAGAACACAAAGCAGTTTCTCAGAAAGTTTCTTTCCAGTTTTGAACTGAACATATTTCCTTTTTCATCATGGCCCTCTATGGGCTTCCAAATATCACTTTGCAAATTCCACAAGAACAGTCTTAGCGAATGGCTTCTTGAGGGAAAATCTGTAACTCTGTGATACGAATTAAGAGAACACTAAGCAGTTCCTCAGAAAGCTTCTTTTCAGTTTTTATCTTAGGATATTTCCTTTTTCACCCTAGCTCTCTTTGGGCTTCCAAATATCATTTTTCAAATTCCACAAGAACAGTCTTAGCGAAAGGCTTCTGGAGGGGAAAGTTTTAACTCTGTGAGATGAATTAAGAGAACACAAAGCAGTTTCTCAGAAATCTTCTTTCCAGTTTTTAACGGAAGTTATGTCCTTTTTCACCATAGCCCTCTATGGGCTTCCAAATATTACTTTGCAAATTCCACAAGAACAATCTTAGCGAAAGGCTTCTGGATGGGAAACCTGTAAATCTGTGAGATGTATTTACAGAACACACGGCAGTTTATCTTAAAGCTTCTTTCCAGTTTTTAACTGAAAATAGTTCCTTTTTCACCATAGCCCTCTATGGGCTTCCAATTACAACTTTGCAAATCCCACAAAGACACTCTTAGTGAACGGCTTCTTGAGGGAAGATCTGTAACTCTGTGAGATGAATTAAGAAAACACAAAGCAGTTTCTCAGAAAGCTTCTTTCCAGTTTTTAACTGAAGATATTTCCTTTTTCACCATAGCCCTCAATGGGCTTCCAAATATCACTTTGCAAATCCCACATGAACAGTCTTAGCGAAAGGCATCTTGATGGGAAAGCTGTAACTCGGTGAGATGTATTAACAGAACACACGGCAGTTTCACAGAATGCTTAAAGTGTTTTAACGGAAAATATTTCCTTTTTCACCATAGCCTTCTAAGGGCTTCCCAATATCACTTTGCAAATTCCACAAGAAGTGTCTTAGCAAAAGGCTTCTTGAGAGGAAAGATGTAACTCCGTGATATGAATTAACAGAACACAAAGCAGTTTCTCAGAAAACTTCTTTCCAGTTTTTAACTGAGGATATTTCCTTTTTCACCTTAGCCCTCTATGGGCGTCCAAATATCACTTTGCAAATTCCACAAGAACAGTCTTCGCGAAAGGCATCTTGAGGGGAAAGCTATAACTCTGTGAGATGAATTAACAGAACACAAAGCAGTTTTTCAGAAATCTTCTTTCCAGTTTTTAATTGAAGATATTTCCTTTTTCACCATAGGCCTCTGTGGGCTTCGAAATATCACTTTGCAAACTACACAACAACAGTCTTAGCCAAAGGCTTCTTGAGGGGAAAGGTGTAACTCTGTGATATGAATTAACAGAACAAAAAGCCGTTTGTCTGAAAGCTTCTTTTCGGTTTTTATCTTAGGATGTTTCCTTTTTCACCATAGCCCTCATTGGGCTTCCAAATATCAATTTTTAAAGTCCACTAGAACAGTCTTAGCGAAAGGATTCTTGAGGGGAAGCTGTAACACTGTGAGATGAATTAACAGAACACGAAGATGTTTCACAAAAAGCTGCTTTTCAGTTTTTATCTTAGGATATTTCCTTTGTCACCAGAGCCCTCTATGGGCTTCCAAATAACACTTTGAAATTCCACAAGAACAGTTTTAGCGAAAGGCTTCTGGAGGGCAAAGCTGTAACTCTGTGAGATGTATTAACACAACACAAAGCAGTTTCTCAAAAAGCTTCTTTTCAGTTTTTATCTTAAGATATTTCTTTTTTCACAATAGCCCTCTATGGGCTTCCAAATATCACTTTTCAAATTCCACAAGAACACTGTTAGTGAAGGGCTTCTTGAGGGGAAAGCTGAAACTCTGTGAGATGAATTAACAGAACCCAAAGTAGTTTCTCAGAAAGCTTCTTTCCAGTTTTTAACTGAAGATATTTCCTTTTTCAACATAGACCTCTATGGACTTCCAAATATCACTTTGCATATTCCACAAGAACAGTCTTAGTGAACGGCTCCTGGAGGGGAAAGCTGTACCTCTGTGAGATGAATTAATAGAACACAAAGCAGTTTCACAGAAAACTTCTTTCCATTTTTTAACGGAAGATACTTCCCTTTTCACCATAGCCTTCTATGGGCTTCCAAATATCTCTCTGCAAATTCCACAAGAACAGTCTTAGCTAAAGGCTTCTTGATTGAAAAGCAGTAACTCTGAGACATGAACTAACATAACAAAAAGCAGTTTCTCAAAAAGCTGTTTTTCAGTTTTTATCTTGTCATATTTCATTTTTCACCATTGCCTTCTATGGGTTTTTAAATATCACTTTGCAAATTCCACAAGAACATTCTTAACGAAAGGCTTCTGGAGGGGAAAGGTGCAACTCTGTGAGATGAATTAACAGAACACAAAGCAGTTTCTCAGAAAGCTTCTTTTCAGTTTTTAACGGAAGATATTTCCTCTTACAGTATTGCCCTCTATGGGCTTCCAAATATCACTTTGCAAATTCCACAAGAACAACCTTTCCGAAAGGTTTTTTGAAGGGAAAGCAGTAACCCTGTGAGTTGTATTAACAGAACAAAAAGCAGTTTCTCATAAAGGTTCTTTCAGTTTTTATCTTAGGATACTTCCTTTCTCACCTTAGCCCTCTATGGGCTTCCAAATATCACTTTGCAAATTCCACAAGAACATTTTTTTTTTTTTTTTTTTTTTTTTTTTGTGATGGAGTCTTGCTCTGAAGCCCGGGCTGGACTGCAGTGGCCGGATCTCAGCTTACTGCAAGCTCCGCCTCCCGGGTTTATGCCATTCTCCTACCTCAGCCTCCGGAGGAGCTGGGACTACAGGCGCCCGCCACCTCGCCCGGCTAATTTTTTGTATTTTTAGTAGAGACGGGGTTTCACTGTGTTAGCCAGGATGGTCTCGATCTCCTGACCTCGTAATCCGCCCGTCTCGGCCTCCCAAAGTGCTGGGATTACAGGCTTGAGCCACCGCGCAGGGCCCACAAGAACATTCTTAGTGAGCGGCTTATTGCGGGGAAAGCTGTACTTCTCTGAGATGAATTAGCAGAACACAAAGCAGTTTTTCAGAAAGCTTCTTTCCAGTTTTTAACGGAAGATATTTCCTTTTTCAAAAAGCCCTCTAAGGGCTTCCAAATATCACCTTGCAAATTCCACAGGAACAGTCTTAGTGAACTGTTTCTGGAAGGCAAAGCTACAACACTGTGAGATGAATTAATAGAACACAATGCAGTTTCTCAGAATGCTTCTATTCGGGTTTTATCTTAGGATATTTCCTTTTTCGCCATAACGCTCTATGGGCTTCCATTATCACTTTGCAAATTCCACAAGAACATGCTTAGTGAAAGGCTTCTGGAGGGGAAAACTGTAACAGTGTGAGATGAATTAACAGAACACAAAGCAGTTTCTCGAAAGCTTCTTTCCTATTTTTAACGGAAGATATTTCCTTTTTCACCATAGCCCTCTGTGGGCTTCCAAATATCACATTGCAAATACCACAAGAGCATTCTTAGCGAAAGGATTCTGGAGGGGAAAACTGTAACTCTGTGAGATGAATTAACAGAACACAAAGAAGTTTCTCGAAAGCCTCTTTCCAGTTTTTAACGGAAGATATTTCCTTTTTCACCATAGCCCTCTATGGGCTTCCAAATATCACTTTGCAATTTCCACAAGAACAGTCTCAGCGAGAGGCTTCTGAAGGGGAAAGCTGTAACTCTGTGAGAGGAAATAACAGAAAACAAAGCAGTTTCTCAGAAAGATTCTTTACAGTTTTTAACTGACTATGTTCCCTTTTTCACCATAGCTCTCTATGGGCTTCCAAATATCACTTTGCAAATTCCACAAGAACAGTCTTAGTGAACGGCTTGTTGTGGCGAAAGCTATAACTCTGTGAGCTGAATTAAGAGAATACAATGCAGTTTCTCAGAAAGCTCCTTTTCGCTTTTTATCTTAGGAAATTACCTTTTTCGCGATAATCATCTCTGGGCTTCCAATATCACTTTGCAAATTCCACAAGAACAGTCTCAGTGAACGGCTTGTTTAGGTGAAAGTTGAAACTCTGTCAGAAGAATTAACAGAACACAAAGCAGTTTCTCAGAAAGTTTCTTTACAGTTTTTCACTGAAGATATTTCCTTTTTCACCATAGCCCTCTATGGGCTTCCAAATATCGCTTTACAAATTCCACCAGAACAGTCTTAGCGATAGGCTTCCTGAGGGGAAAGCTGTAACTCTGTGACATGAATTAAAAGAACACAAAGCAGTCCTTCAGAAAGCTTCTTTCTAGTTTTTAACGGAAGATATTTCCTTTTTCACCATAGCCCTGTATGGGCTTCCAAATATCACTTTGCAATTTCCATAAGAACAGTCTTAGCCAAAATCTTCTTCAGGGGGAAGCTGTAACTCTATGGGAAGAATTAACAGAACACAAAGCAGTTTCTCAGAAAGCTTCTTTCCAGTTTTTTACCGGAGATATTTCCTTTTTACCATAGCCCTCTATGGCCTTCCAAATATCCCTTTGCAAATTACACAAGAACGGACTTAGCGAAAGGCTTCTTGAATGGAAAGCTGTAACTCTGTGAGATCATTAACAGAACACATAGCAGTTTCTCAGATACCTTCTTTTCAGTTTTTATCTTAGCATATTTCCTTTTACAACATAACCCTCTATGGGCTTCCAAATATCACTTTGCAAACTCCACAAGAACAGCCTTACAGAACGATTTCTTGTGAAGAAAGCTGTAACTCTGTGAGATGAATTAACAGAACACAAAGCAGTTTCTCAGAAAGATTCTTTCCCATTTTAAACGGAAGATATTTCCTTTTCAGCATAGCCCTCTATGGGCTTCCAAATATCACTTTGCAAATTCCACAAAAACAGTCTTAGCGAAAGGCTTCTTAAGAAAGGCTTCTTGTGGGGAAACTGTAACTCTGTGAGTTGAATTAACAGAACACAAAGCAGTTTCTCAGAAAGCTTATTTTCAGTTTTTATCCTAGGATCTTTCCTTTTTCACCATAGCCCTCTATGGGCTTCCAAATATCACTTTGTTAATTTCACAAAAACAGTCTTAGTGAACAGCTTCTTGAGGGGAAAGCTGTAACACTGTGAGTTGAACTAACAGAACACAAAGCAGTTTCTCAGAAATCTTCTTTCCAGTTTTTTTTTTAAATTTATTTATTATTATTAAACTTCAAGTTGTAGGGTACACGTGGACAACGTGCAGGTTTGCTACATATGTATACTTGTGCCATGTTGGTGTGCTGCACCCTTCAACTCGTTATTTACATCAGGTATAATTCTTTCCAGTTTTTAACGAAAGTTATTTCCTTTTTCACCTAATCCCTCTATGGGATTCCAAACATCACTTTGCAAATTTTACAAGAACAGTCTTAGCGAAAGGCTTCTTGAGCAGAAAGCTGTAACTCTCTGAGATGAATTAACAAAACACAAAGCAGTTTCTCAGAAAGCTTCTTTTAGGTTTTTATCTTAGGATATTTCCATTTTCACTATAGCCCCCTATGGCCTTCCAAATATCACTTTGCAAATTCCACAAGAACAGTCTTAGCGAAAAGCTTCTTGAGGGGAAAGCTATAACTCTGTCAGATGAATTAACAGAACACAAAGCAGTTTCTCAGAAAGCTTCTTTCCTGGTTTTAACTGAACTTGCTTCGATTTTCACCATAGCCCCCATGGGCTTACAAATGTCACTTTGCAAATTCATCAAGAACAGTCTTAGCGAAAGTCTTCTTGAGGGGAAAGCTGTAGCTCTGTGAGATGAATTAACAGACCACAAAGCAGTTACTCAGAAAGCTTCTTTCAGTTTTTATCTTAGGATATTTCCTTTTTTCATAGCCCTCTCTGGGCTTCTAAATATCACTTTGCAAAGTTCACAAAAACATTCTTACCGAAAGGCTTCTTGATGGGAAAGCTATAACTCTGTGAGATGAATTAAGAGAACACAAAGCAGTTTCTCAGAAAGCTTCTTTTCAGTTTTTATCTTAGGATATTTGCTTTTTCACCATATCCCTTTATGGGTTTCCAAATATCACTTTGCAAATTCCACAAGAACAGTCTTAGCAAAAGGCTTCTTGAGGGGAAAGTTGCAACTCTGTGAGATGTATTAACAGAACCCAAAGCAGTTTGTCAGAAATCTTCTTTCCAGTTTTCAACTGAAGATATTTCCTTATTTACCTTAGCCCTCTATGGGCTTCCAAATATCACTTTGCAAATTCCACAAGAAAAGTCTTAGCGAAAGGATTCTTGAGGAGAAAGCTGTAACTCTGTGAGATGAATTAATAGAACACAATGCAGTTTCTCAGAAAGATTCTTTCAAGTAGTTAACTGAAGATATTTCCTTTTTGACCATAGTCCTCTATGGGCTTCCAAATATCACTTACCAAATACCACAAGAACAACCTTAGTGAAAGGCTTCTTGAGGAGAACGCTGTAACTCTGTGAGATGAATTAACAGAACACAAAGCAGTTTCTCAGAAAGCTTCTTTCCAGTTTTTTTCTGAAGATGTTTCCTTTTTCACCGTAGCACTCCACGGGCTTCCAAATATCCCTTTGAAAATTTCAGAAGAACAGTCTTCATGAAAGGTTTCTTGAGGGGAAAGCTTTAACTCTGGAGATGAATTAACAGATCACAAAGCAGTTTCTCAGAAAGCTTCTTTTCGGTTTTTATCTTAGGATATTTCCAGTTTCACCATAGCCCTCTATGGGCTTCTAAATATCACTTTGCGAATTCCACAAGAACAGTCTTAGCGAAACGCTTCTTGAGGAGAAAGCTTTAACACTGTGAGTTGAATTAACAGAACACAAAGCGGTTTCTCAGAAAGCTTCTTTTCAGTTTTTATCCTAGGATATTTCCTTTTTCACCATAGCCCTCTATGGGCTTCCATATATCACTTTGAAAATTCCACAGGAACAGTCTTAGTGAACGGCTTCTTGAGGGGAAAGCTGAAACTCTGTGAGATGAATTATCATAGCATCAGGCAGTTTCTCAGAAAGATTCTTTCCAATTTTTAACGGAAGACATTTCCTATTTCAAAATAGCCCTATAAGGGTTTCGAAATATCACCTTGCAAATTCCACAGGAACTGTCTTAGTGAATGACTTCTTGAGGGGAAAGCTATAACACTGTGAGATGAATTAAGAGAACACAATGCAGTTTCTCAGAAAGCTTCTTTTGGGTTTTTATCTTAGGATATTTCCCTTTTCGCCACAACCCTCTATCGGCTTGCAATATCACTTTGCAAATTCCACAAGAACAGTCTCAGTGAATGGCTTCTTGACAGGAAAGCTGTAACTGTGTGAGATGAATTAACAGAACACAAATCAGTTTCTCAGAATGCTTCTTTTCAGTTTTTATCTTAGGACATTTCCTTTTTCACCATAGCCTTCTATGGGCTTCCAAATATCACTTTGCAAATTCCACAAGAACAGACTTAGCGAAA
This sequence comes from Chlorocebus sabaeus, assembly GCF_047675955.1. Taxonomy (NCBI): domain Eukaryota; kingdom Metazoa; phylum Chordata; class Mammalia; order Primates; family Cercopithecidae; genus Chlorocebus; species Chlorocebus sabaeus. Next base: position 659,212 of record NW_027326758.1, on the reverse strand, counting down.
GGCTTCTTCAGGGGAAAGCTGTAACTCTGTGAGATGAATTAACAGAACACAAAGCAGCTTCTCAGAAAGATTCTTTCCAGTTTTTTACAGAAGATATTTCAATTTTCACCATAGCCCCCTAAGGGCTATCAAATATCACTTTGCTAATTCCAAAACAACAGTCTTAGCGAAAGGCTTCTTGAGGGTACAGCTGTGACCCTGTGAGATGAATTAAGAGAACACAAAGCAGTTTCTCAGAAAGCTTCTTTCCAGTTTTAAACTGAAGGTATTTCCTTTCTCACCATAGACCTCTATAGGCTTCCAAATATCACTTTGCAAATTCCACAAGAACAGCCTTAGCGGAAGACTTCTTGAGAGAAAGTTGTAGCTCTGTGAGATCAATTAACAGAACGCAAAGCAGTTTCTCAGAAAGCTTCTTTTCAGTTTTTATCTTAGCATATTTCCTTTTTCACCATTGCCCTCTATGGGCATCCAAATATCACTTAGCAAATTCCACAAAAAGAGCCTTAGCGAAAGACTTTTTCAGGAGAACGCTGTAACTCTGTGAGATGAATTAACAGAACACAAAGCAGTTTCTCAGAAAGCTTCTTTCCACTTTTTAAGTGAAGTTTTTTCGTTTTTCACCATAGACCCCTATGGGCTCCCAAATATCTCTTTGCAAATTCCACAAGAACAGTCTTAGCGAAAGGCCTCTTGAGGGGATAGCTGTAACTCTGTGAGATGAATTAACAGAACACAAAGCAGTTTCTCAGAAAGCTTCTTTTCAGTTTTTATCTTAGGATATTTCCTTTTTTCATAGCTCTCTAAGGGCTTCTAAATATCACTTTGCAAATTTCACAAGAGCAGTCTTAGCGAAAGGCTTTTCCAGCGGAAAGCTGTAACTCTGAGAGATGAATTAACAGAACGCAAAGGAGTTTCTCAGAAAGCTTCTTTCCAGTTTTTAACTGAAGATATTTCCTTCTTTACCATAGCCCTCTATAGGCTTCCAAATATCACTTTGCAAAATCCACAAGAACAGCCTTAGCGAAAGGCTTCTTGAGGGGAAAGCTGTAACTCCGTGAGATCAATTAAGAGAACACAAAGCGGTTTCTCAGAAAGTTTCTTTTCAGTTTCTATCTTAGGATATTTCCTTTTTCACCATAACCCTCTACGGGTTTCCAAATATCACTTTGCATATTCCACAAGAACAGTCTTATCGAAAGGCTTCTTGGTGTAAAAGCTATAACACTTTGAGATGAATTAACAGAACACAAAGCAGTTTCTCAGAAAGCTTTTTTCAGCCTTTAACGGAAGACAGTTCCTTTTTCACCATAGCCCTCTACTTGCTTCACAATATCACTTTTCTAATTGTAGAAGAACAGTCTTTGCGAAAGTCTTCTTGAGGGGAAAGCTGTAACACTGTGTGATCAGTTAACGGAAAACAAAGCAGTCTCTCAGAACATTTCTTTCCAGTTTTTAACGGAAGATATTTCCTTTTTCACCGTAGACCTCTAAGGACTTCCAAATATCACTTTGCAAATCCCACAAGAAAAGTCTTAGCGAAAGGCTTCATGAGGGGAAACTGTAACTCTGTAGGATGATTTAACAGAACAAAAAGCAGTTTCTCAGAAAGCTTCTTTCCAGTTTGTAACCGAAGATATTTCGTTTTTCACCGTAGCCCCCTATGGGCCTCCAATTATCACTTTGAATATTCCACCAAAACAGTCTTAGCGAAAGGCTTCTTGAGGGAAAAGCTCTAACTCTGTGAGATGAAATAGAACGAAAAGCAGTTTCTCAGAAAGCTTCTTTCCGGTTTTTAACGGAAGAGATTTCCTTTTTCACCATAGCCCTCTGTGGAGTTCCAAATATCACTTTGCCAGTCCCACAAGAACAGTCTTAGCGACAGGCTTCATGAGGGGAAAACTGTAACTCTGTAAGATGATTTAACTGAACACAAAGCAGTTTCTCAGAAAGCTTCTTTTTGGTTTTTATCTTAGGTTATTTCCCTTTTCTCCATAATCCTCTATTGGCTTCCAATATCACTTTGCAAATTCCACAAGAACAGTCTCAGTGAACGGCTTCTTGACGGGAAAGCTGTAACTGTGTGAGATGAATTAAAAGACAAAGCAGTTTCTCAGAAAGCTTCTTTTCAGTTTTTATCTTAGGACAATTTCTTTTTCACCATAGCCTTATATGGGCTTCCAAATATCACTTTGCAAATTCCACAAGAACAAAGTTAGCGAAAGGCTTCTTCAGGGGAAAGCTGTAACTCTGTGAGATGAATTAAGAGAACACAAAGCAGTTTCTCAGAAAGCTTCTATCCAGTTTTTAACGGAAGATATTTCCTTTTTCTGCATAGACTTCTAACGGCTTCCAAATATCACCTTGCAAATTCCACAGGAACAGTCTTAGTGAACGGCTTGTTGTGGCGAAAGCTATAACTCTGTGAGATGAATTAAGAGAATACAATGCAGTTTCTCTGAAAGCTCCTTTTCGGTTTTTATCTTAGGAAATTACCTTTTTCGCGATAATCCTCTATGGGCTTCCAATATCACTTTGCAAATTCCACAAGAACAGTCTCAGTGAACGGCTTGTTTAGGGGAAAGCTGTAACTCTGTTTGATGAATTAAGAGAACACAGCGCAGTTTCTCATAAAGCTTCCTTTCGGTTTTTATCTTAGGATATTTTCTGTTTCGCCAGAGCCCCCTATGGGCTTCCAAATATCACTTTGCAAATTCCCCAAGAATAGTCTTAGGGAAAGACTTCTTGAGGGGAAAGCTGTAACTCTTTGAGATCAATTAACAAAAAAAAAGCAGTTTCTCAGAAATCTTCTTTCAAGTTTTTAACGGAAGATATTTACTTTTTCACCATAACCCTCTATGGGCTTCCAAATATCACATTTCAAGTTCCACACGAACAGTCTTAGCGAAAGGCTTTAGGAGGAGAAAGCTTAACCGTTTTTCAGAAAGCTTCTTTCCACTTTTTAACGGAAGATATTTCCTTTTTCACCATGGCCCTCAATGGGCTTCCAAATATCACTTTGCAAATATCACAAGAACAGTCTTACTGAACGGCTTCTTGAGAGGAAAGCTGTAACTCTGTGAGATGAACTAACAGAACACAAAGCAGTTTCTCAGAAAGCTTCTTTCCAGTTTTTAACGGAAGATATTTCCTTTTCCACCATAGCCCTCTAAGGGCTTCCGAATATCACTTTGCAAATTCCACAAGAACAGTCTTAGCGAAAGGATTCTTGAGGTTAAATGTGTAACTCGGTGGGATGAATTAACAGAACACAAAGCCGTTTCTCAGAAAGCTTCTTTCCAGTTTTTAACAGAAGATATTTCTTTTTTCACCATAGCCCTCTATGGGCTTCCAAATATCACTTTGCAAATTCCGCAAGAACAGTCTTAGCGATTGGCTTCTTGAGGGGAAAGCTGTTACTCTGTGAGATGAATTAAGAGAACACAAAGCCGTTTCTCAGAAAGCTTCTTTCCAGTTTTTAACGGAATTGATTTCCTTTTTCACCATAGCCGTCTATGGGCTTCCAAATATCACTTTGCAAATTCCACAAGAACAGTCTTAGCGAAAGGCTTCTTCAGGGGAAGGCTGTTACTCTGTGGGATGATTTAACAGAACAAAAAGCAGTTTCTCAGAAAGCTTCTTTCCAGTTTTTAACGGAAGAGATTTCCTTTTTTACCATAGCCCTCTAAGGACTTTAATTATCACTTTGCAAATACCACAAGAACAGTCTTAGCGAAAGTCTTCCTGAGTGGAAAGCTGTAACTCTGTGAGATGAATTAACGAAACACAATGCAGTTTCTCAGAACACTTCCTTTCGGTTTTTATCTTACGATATATACTTTTTCGCCGTAACGCTCTAGTGGCTTCCAATAGCACTTTGCAAATTCCACGAGAACAATCTCAGTGAAAGGTTTCTTCAGGGGAAAGCTGTAACTCTGTGAGATGAATTAACAGAACACAAAAAGCAGTCTCTCAGAAACCTTATTTACATTTTTTAACAGAATGTATTTCCTTTTTCACCATAGCCCTCCATGGGCACCCAAATATCTCTTTGCAAATTCCACAAGAACAGTCTTAGAGAATGGCTACTTGAGGGGAAATCTGTAACTCTGTGAGATGAATTAACAGAACACAAAGCAGTTTCTTAGAAAACTTCTTTTCAGTTTTTATCCTAGGATGTTTCCTTTTTCACCGTTGCCCTGTATGGGCTTCCAAGTATCACTTTGCAAATTCCACAAGAAGAGCGTTAGCGAAATTCTTCTTGAGGGGAAAGCTGTAACTCTGTAAGATGAATTAACAAAACACAAGGCAGTTTCCCAGAAAGCTTCTTTCCAGTTTTTAATGGAAGACATTCCCTTTTTCACCATAGCCTTCTATGGGCCTCCAATATCACTTTGCCTATCCAACAAGAACAGTCTTAGCGAAAGGTTTCCTGCGGAGAAATCTGTAACTTTGTGAGATGAATTAACAGAAAACAAAACAGTTTCTCAGAGAGCTTCTTTCCAGTTTTAAACGGAGGATAATTCATGTTTCACCATAGCCCTCTATGGGTTTCAAAATATCACTTTGTAAATTCCACAAGAACAGTCTTAGCGAAAGGCTTCTTGAGGCGAAAGCTCTGACTCTGTGAGATCAATTAACAGAACACAAAGCATTCACCCAGAAAGCTTCTCTCCTCTTTTTAACTGAAGAAAATTCCTTTATCACCATAGTCCTCTATGGGCTTCCAAATATCACTTTGCAAATCCCACAAGAGCAGTCTTAGCGAAAGGCTTCTTGAGGGGAAAGCTGTAACTCTGTGAGATGAATTAACAGAAGACAAGACAGTTTCTCGGAAAGCTTCTTTCCAGTTTTCAACGGAAGATATTTCCTTTTTCACCATGGCCCCCTGTGGGCTTCCAAATATCACTTTGCAAATTTCACAAGGAGAGTCTTAGTGAACGGACTCTTGAGGGCAAAGCTGTAATCCTGTGAGATGAACTAACAGAACACAAAGTAGTTTGTCAGAAAGCTTCTTATGGGTTTTTATCTTAGGATATTTCCATTTTCACCATAGCCTTCTAAGGGCTTCCAAATATCACTTTGCAAATTCCAAAAGAATAGCCTTAGCCAAAAGCTTCTTGAGGAGAAAGCTGTAACTCTGTGAGTTGAATTAACAGAACACAAAGTAGTTTCTCAGAAAGCTTCTTTTCGGTTTTTAACTTAGGATATTCCCTTTTTCACCATAGCCCTCTATGGGCTTCCAAATATCACTTGCAAATTCCAGAGTAAGAGTCTTAGCGAAATTCTTCTTGAGGGGAAAGATGTAACTCTGTGAGATGAATTAACAGAACAGAAAGTAGTTTCTCAGAAAGATTCTTTCCAGTTTTTAACAGAAGATATTTTCTTTTTCACCAGAGCCCTCTAAGGACTTCCAAATATCACATTTGAAATTCCACAAGAACAGTCTTAGCGAAAGGATTTTTTAAGAGAAAGATGTCAATCTGTAAGATGAATTAACAGACACAAAAGAGTTTCTCAGAAATCTTCCTTTCACTTTTTAACGGAAGATGATTTCTTTTTCACCATAGCCCTCTATGGGCTTGCAAATATCACTGGGCAAATTCCACAAGAACAGCCTTAGCGAAAGTCTTCGTTGGGAGAGGGCTCTAACTCTGTGAGATGAATTAACAGAACACAAAGCAGTTTCTCAGAAAGTTTCTTTCCAGTTTTTAATGTAAGATATTTCCTTTTCCAACATAGCCCTCCATGGGCTTCCAAATATCACTTTGCAAATTCCATAAGAACAGTCTTAGCGAAAGGCTTCTTGAAGGGAAAGCTGTAACTCTGTGAGATGAATTAACAGAACCCACAACAGTTTCTCAGAAATCTTCTATCCAGTTTTTAACGGAAGATATTTCCTTTTTCACCATAGCATTCTAAGGGCTTCCAAATATCACTTTGCTAATTCCACAAGAACAGTCTTAGGGAAAGCCTTCTTGAGGGGAAAGCTGTAACTCTGTGAGATGAATTAACAGAACGCAAAGCAGTTTCTCAGAAAGCTTCTTTTCAGTTTATGTCTTAGGATATTTCCTTTTTCTCCATAGCCCTCCATGGGCTTCAAAATGCCACCTTGCAAATTAAACAAGAACAGCCTTAGCGAAAACCTTCTTGAGCGGAAAGCTGTAACTCTGTGAGATGAATTAACAGAATACAAAGCAGTTTCTCAAAAAGCTTCTTTCCAATTTTTAACTGAAGATGTTTCATTTTTCACCGTAACCCCCTATGGCTTCCAAATATCACTTTGCAAATTCCACAAGAACAGTCTTAGCAAAAGGCTTCTTGAATGGAAAGCTGTAACCCTGTGAAAAGAAATAACAGAATAAAAAGCAGTTTCTCAGAAAGCTTCTTTTCAGTCATTATCTCAGAATATTTCCTTTTTCACCAATGCCCTCTAAGGGCTTCCAAATATCAATTTGCAAATTCCAAATGAACAGTCTTAGTGAACGGCTTCTTGAAGGGAAAGCTGTAACTCTGTGAGATGAATTAACAGAACACTAAGCAGTTTCTCAGAAAACTTCTTTTCAGTTTTTATCTTCGAATATTTCCTTTTTTACCATAGCCCTCTATGCGCTTCCAAATACCACTTTGCAAATTCCACAAGAAGAGTCTTAGGGAAAGGTTTCTTGAGGGGAAAGGTATAACTCTGTGAGATGAATTAAAAGAACCCAAGGCAGATTTTCAGAAATCTGGTTTTCATTTTTTAAAGAAAATATTTCCTTTTTCACAATAGCCCTCTATTGGTTTCCAAATATCACTTTGCAAATTGCACAAGAACAGTCTTAGCGAAAGGCTTCTTGATTAGAAAGCTGTAACTCTGTGAGATGAATTAACCGAACACAAAACAGTTTCCAGAAAGCTTCTTTCCAGTTTTTAACGGAAGGTATTTCCTTTTTCACCATAGTCCTCTATGGGCTTCCAAATATCACTTTGCAAGTTTCACAACAACTGTCTAGTAAATGGCTTCTTGAAGGGAAAGCTGTAACTCCGTGAGATGAACTAACAGAACACAAAGCAGTTTCTAAGAACGCTTCTTTTCGGTTTTTATCTCAGGGTATTTCCATTTTCACCATAGACCTGTAAGGGTTTCCAAATAAGACTTTGCAAATTCCACAACAAATGCGTTATTGAAAGGCTTCTTGAGGGGAAAGCTGTAATTCTCTGAAATGAATTAACAGAACACAAAGAAGTTTCTCAGAAAGATTCCTTTGGGTTTTTACCTTAGGATATTTGCTTTTTCACCATAGCTCTCTATGGGCTTCCAAATATCACTTTGCAAATTCCACAAGAACAGTCTTCGGGAAAGGTTTCTTGAGGGGAAATCTGTAACTCCGTGAGGTAAATTAACAGAACCCAAATCAGTTTCTCAGATATCTTATTTCCAGTTTTTAACGGAAGATATTTCCTTTTTCACCTTAGCTCTCTGTGGGCTTCCAATATCACTTTGCAAATTACAAAAGAAAAGTCTTAGCGAAAGACTTCTTGAGGAGAAAGCTGTAACACTGTGAGATGAAATAACAGAACACAAAACAGTTTCTCAGAAAGCTTCTTTCCAGTTTTTAAAGTAAAATATTTCCTTTTTCCCCATAGCCCTCTATGGGCTTCCAAATATCACTTTGCGAATTCCACAAGAACAGCCTTAGCGAAAGGCTTCTGGAGGGGAAAGCTGTAACTCTGTGAGATGAATTAAGAGAACACAAAGCAGTTTCTCAGAAAGCTTCTTTTCAGTTTTAAACTGAAGATATTTCCTTTTTTACCATAGCCCTCTATGTGCTTCCAAATATCAGTTTGCAAATTTCACAAAAACTTAGTGAACGGCTTCTTGAGGGGAAAGCTGTAACTCTGTGAGATGAACTAACAGAACACAAAGCAATTTCCCAGAAAGCTTCTTTTCAGTTTTTATCTTAGCATAATTCCATTATCAGCTTAGACCTCTATGGGCTTCCAAATATCACTTTGCATATTCCACAAGAACATTCTTAGAGAAAGGCTTCTTGAGGGGAAAGCTGTAACTCTGTGAGATGAAATAACAGAAGACAAAGCAGTTTCTTAGAAAGCTTCTTTCCGGTTTTTATCTTAGGATATTTCCATTTGCACCATAGCTCTCTATGGGCTTCCAAATATCACTTTGCAAATTCCAAAAGAACAGTCTTTGCGAAAGGCTTCTTGAGTGGAAAGCTGTAAATCTCTGAGATGAGTTAACAGAACAGAAAGCAGTTCCTCAGAAAGCTTCTTTTCAGTTTTTATCTTAGGATATGTCCTTTTTCACCATAGTGCTCCAAGGGCTTCCAAATATCACTTTGAAAACTCCACAAGAACAGTCTTAGTGGAAGGTTTCTTGAGGAGAATCTGTAACTCTGTGAGATGAATTAACAGAACACAAAGCAGTTTCTCAGAAAGCTTCTTTCCACTTTTTAACTGAAGATATTTCCTTTTTCACCATAGACCTCTTTGGGCTTTCAAATATCACATTTCAAATTCCACAAGAACTGTCTTAGCGAAAGGCTTCTTGTGGAGAAAGCTGTAACTCTGTGAGATGAATTAACAGAACACAAGAAAGTTTCTCAGAAAGCTTCTCTCCAGTTTTTAACGGAAGATATTTCCTTTTTCACCATAGCCCTCTATTGGCTTCCAAATATCACGTTGCAATTTCCACAAAACAGTCTTATCGAAAGGCTTCCTGGAGGGAAATCTGTAACACTGTGAGATGAATTACCAGAACAAAAAGCAGTTTCTCAGAAAGCTTCTTTTCAGTTTTAAACTGAAGATATTTCCTTTTTTTACCATAGCCCTCTACGGGCTTGCAAATATCACTTTGCAAGTTAAACAAGAACAGCCTTCGTGAAAGACTTCTTGAGGGGAAAGCTGTAACTCTGTGAGATGAATTAACAAAACACAAAGCAGTCTCTCAGAAATCTTCTTTCCAGTTTTTAACTGAAGATATTTCCTTTTTCAACAAGGCCGTTTATGGGCTTCCAAATATCACTTTGCAAATTCCACAAGAACAGATTTAGCGAAAGGCTTCTTGAAGGGAAAGCTGTAACTCTTTGAGATGAATTAAGAGAACACAAAGCAGTTTCTCAGAAAGCTTCTTTTCAGTTTTTATTTTAGGATATTTCCTTTTTCACCATAGCCCTCTATGGGTTTCCAAATATCACGTTGTAAATTCCACACAACAGTCTTAGTGAAAGGCTTCTTGAGGAATAGCTGTAACTCTCTGAAATGAATTTAAAAGAACACAAGGCAGTTTCTTAGAAAGATTCTTTCCAGTTTTTAACGGAGGATATATCCTTTTTCACCGTAGCTCTCTATGGGATTCCAAATATCATTTTCAAATTCCACAAGAACAGTCTTAGAGAAAAGTTTCTTAAGGGAAAGGCTGTAACTCTGTGAGATGAATTAACAGAACACAAAGCAGTTTCTCAGTAAGATTACTTTCGGTTTTTTTTTAGGATATTTCCTTTTTCACCGCAGCTCTCTATGGGCTTCAAAATATCACTTTGCAAATTCCACAAGGACAGTCTTAGGGAAAGGGTTCTTGAGGGGAAAGCTGTAACTCTGTGAGATGAATTAACAGAACCCAAAGGAGTCTCTCAGAAATCTTCTTTCCAGTTTTTAACAGAAGATATTTCCTTTTTCACCTTAGCCCTCTGTGGGCTTCCAAATATCACTTTGCAAATTACCCAAGAAAAGTCTTAGCGAAAGGATTCTTGAGGAGAAAGCTCTAACTCTGTGAGATGAATTAACAGAACACAAAACAGTTTCTCAGAAAGCTTCTTTCCAGTTTTTAAAGGAAGATATTTGCTTTTTCACCGTAGCCCTCTATGGGCTTCCAAATGTCACGTTGCAAATTCCACAAGAACAACCTCAGCGAAAGGCTTCTTGAGGTGAAAACTGTAACTCTGAGAGATTAATTAACAGAACACAAAGCAGTTTCTCAGGAAGTTTCTTTTCAGTATTTATCTTAGGTTATTTCCTTTTTCACCGTAGCCCTCTATGGGCTTCTAAATATCAGTATGCAAATTTCACAAAAACTGTTTTAGTGAACGGCTTCTTGGGGGGAAAGCTGTAACTCTGGGAGATGAACTAACAGAAGACAAAGCAGTTTCTCAGAAAATTTCTTTTCGTTTTTATCTTAGGATATTTCCATTTGCACCATAGCTCTCTATGGGTTTCCAAATATCACTTTGCCAATTCCAAAAGAAGAGTCTTTGCGAAAGGCTTCTTGAACGGAAAGCTGTAAATCTCTGAGATGAATTAACAGAACAGAAAGCAATTCTTCAGAAAGCTTCTTTTCAGTTTTTATCTTAGGATATTTCTTTTTTCACCATAGCCCCCTAAGGGCTTCCAAATATCACTTTGTAAATTCCACGAGAACAGTCTTAGCGAAAGACTTCTTGAGGAGAAAGCTGTAACTCTGTGAGATGAATTAACAGAACACAAAGGGGTTTCTCAGAAAGATTCTTTCCAGTTTTTAACGGAAGATATTTCCTTTTTCAACATAGCCCTCTATGGGATTCCAAATATCACTATGCAAATTCCACAAGAACGGTCTTAGGGTTCGGCTTCTTGAAGGGAAAGCTGTAACTCTGTGAGATGAATTAACAGAACACAAAGCAGTTTCTCAGAAAGCTTCTTTTCTCTTTTTATCTTAGCATAATTCCATTTTCACCATAGCGCTCTATGGGCTCCGAAATATCACTTTGCAAATTCCACAACAACAGTCTTAACGAAAGGCTTCTTGAGGGGAAAGATTTAACTATGTGAGATAAATTAACAGAACACGAATCAGATTCTCAGAAAGCTTCATTCAGTTTTTACCTTAGGATATTTCCTTTTTCACCATAGCCCTCTATGGGCTCCAAAAGTCACTTCGCAAATTCCACAAGAACAGCCTTAGCGAAAGGCTTCTTAAGGGGAAAGCTGTAACTCTGTGAGATGAATTAACAGAACACAAAGCAGTTTTTCAGAAAGCTTCTTTCCAGTTTTTAACGGAAGATAATACCTTTTTCACCATAGCCCTCTACGGGCTTCCAAATATCACCTTGCAAATTCCATAGGAACAGTCTTAGTGAACGGCTTCTTGAAAGGAGAGCTATAACTCTGTTAGATGAATTAAGAGAGCACAACGCAGTTTCTAAGAAAGCTTCCTTTCGTTTTTCTCTTAGTATATTTTCTTTTTCGCCATAACTCTCTATGGTCTTCCAATATCAATTTGCAAATTCCACAAGAACAGTCTCAGTGAACGGTATCTTCAGGGGAAAGCTGTACCTCTGTGAGATGAATTAACAGAACTCACAGTAGTTTTTCAGAAACCTTCTTTTCAGTTTTTAACGGAAGATATTTCCTTTTTCACCATAGCCCTCTAAGGGCTCCCAAATGTCTCTTTGCAAACTCCACAAGAACAGTCTTAGAGAAAGACTTCTTGAGGGGAAAGCTGTAGCTGTGTGAGATGAATTAACAGAACACAAAGCAATTTCTCAGAAAGCTACTGTTCAGTTTTTATCTTAGGATGTTTCCTTTTTCACCATTGGGCTCTATGGGCTTCCAAATATCACTTTGCAAATTCCAGAAGAAGAGTCTTAACGAAAGGCTTCTTGAGGGCAAAGCTGTAACTCTGTGAGATGAATTAACAGAAGACAAAGCAGTTTCTCAGAAAGCTTTATTCCAATTTTTAACTGACGATGTTTCATTTTTCACCATAACCGCCTATGGGCTTCCAAATACCACTTTGCAAATTCCACAAATACAGTCTTAGCGAAAGACTTGTTGAGGGGAAAGATGAAGCTCTGTGACATGAATTAACAGAACACAAAGCAGTTTCTCAGAGAGATTCTTTCCAGTTTTTAACGGAAGATATTTCCTTTTTCACCTTAGACCTCTATGGGCTTCTAAATATCCCTTTGCAAATTCCACAAGAACAGTCTTAGCCAAAGGCTTCTTGAGGGGAAAGCTGTAATTCTGTGAGATGAATTAACAGAACACAAAGCAGTTTCTCACAAAGCTTCTTTCCAGTTTTTAACAGAAGATATTTCCTTTTTCGCCATAACCCTCTTTGGACTTCCAAATATGACTTTGAAAATTCTACAGGAAGAGTCTTACTGATAGGCTTCTTGAGGGGAAAGATATAACTCTCTGAGATGAATTAAGAGAACACAATTAAGTTTCTGAGAAAGCTTCTTTTCGGTTTTTATCTTAGGATATGTCCTTTTTCGCCATAAGCATCTAAGGTCTTCCAATATCACTTTGCAAATTACACAAGAATAGTCTCAGTGAGCAGTTTCTTGAGGGGAAAGCTGTAACTATGTGAGATGAATTAAAAGAACACAAAGCAGTCTCTCAGAAATCTTCTTTCCAGATTTTAACGGAAGATACTTCCTTTTTCTCCATAGCCCCCTATGGGCTTCCAAATATCACTTTTCAAATTCCAGAAGATCAGCCTTAACTAAAGGTTTCTTGAGGAGAAAGTTTTAACACTGTGAGATGAATTAACAGAACACAAAGCAGTTTCTCTGAAAGCTTCTTTTCGGTTTTTATCTTATGATATTTCCATTTTCACCATAGCCCTCTATGGTCTTCGAAATATCACTTTGCAAATTCCACAAGAACAGACTTAGCGAAAGGCTTCTTGAGGAGAAAGTTGTAACTCTGTAAGATGAAGTAACAGAACACAATGCAGTTTCTTAGAAGGCTTATTTTCAGTTTTAATCTTAGGATATTTCCATTTTCACCATAGCCCTCTATGGGCTTCCAAATATCGCTTTGAAAATTCCAAAAGAACAGCTTTAACAATAGGCTACCTGAGGGGAAAGCTGTAACTCTGTGAGATGAATTAACAGAACACAAAGCAGTTTCTCAGAAAGCTTCTTTTCAGTTTTTATCTTAGGATATTTCCTTTTCCACCATAGCGCTCTATGGGCTTCCAAATATCACTTTGAAAATTCCACAAGAACAGTCTTAGCGAAAGGCTTCTTGAGGTGAAAGCTGTAACCATGTGAGATGAATTAACAGAACACAAAGCAGTTTCTCAGAAAGCTTCTTTTCAGTTTTTATCTTAGGATATTTCCTTTTTCTCCATAGCCCTCTATGGGCTTCCAAACGTCACTTTGCAAATTTCACCAGAACACTCTTAGGGAAAGGCTTCTTGAGGGGAAAGCTGTAACTCTGTGAGATGAATTAACTGAACACGAAGCAGGTTCTCAGAAAGCTTCTTTCCACTTTTTAACGGAAGATATTTCCTTTTTCACCATAGCCCTCTATGGGCTTCCAAATATCACTTTGCAAATTCCACAAGAACAGTCTTAGGGAAAGGCTTTTTGAGGGTAAAGTTGTAACTCTGTGAGATGAATTAACAGAACACCAAGCAGTTTCTCAGAAAGCTTCTTTCCAGTTTTTAAGGAAAGGTATTTCCTTTTTCACCATAGCCGTCTATGGGCTTCCAAATATTACTTTCCAAATTTCACAAGAACCGTCTTAGTGAACGGCTTCTTGAGGGGAAGCTGTAACTCTGTGAGATGAACTAACAGAACACAAAGCAATTTCTCAGAAATCTTCTTTTCGTTTTTTTCTTAGGATATTTCCTTTTTCACCATAGACCTCTATGGGCTTCCAAATATCACTTTGCAAATTCCACAAGAACAGTCTTAGCGAAAGGCTTCTTGAGGGGAATGCTGTAACTCTCTGAGATGAATTAACAGAACACAAAGCAGTTTCTCAGAAACCTTCTTCCCACTTTTTTTTTTTTTAATATTACATGCTTAATATCTTTTTTATTTATATAATTTTGTGTAACAATCACTCATGAAATATCAGAATTCTTATTACTTAGTACATAAAGAATATTCAAGAAATATTGTTGCAGTAGAAAGCTAGTCTAGTATGATCAGGTCAGGAGAGGGCTCCCCTCTTCCACACACCAAATGTGTTGGGAGACCCTCAGGTGATGGTCAAGGGGTTGTTAACTGTTTCTCTAAAGTAGTAATTGGTCATACGTGGTGTCAAGGAAAGGCAGGCTTCTAATAGAAAACACCTGAAACTTATCAGCAACTTCCCAATGAGGTCTCAGGAGGGAGGAGAAGTAAGGCAAGATCCCGGAAGTATGCCAATGTATAAAACCCCAAGTCAAGAAGTCAAGCTGTGCACTTGGCTTCTCAAGTCTCCCACTTGGCCCTCTTCCAGGTTGTACTTCCCTTCTTTTCCTTTCTGTTTTAAAGCCTTTTAATAAACCTTCACTCCTGCTCTAAGAATTACCTCTGTCTCACTTTCTGCCTTATGCCCCTTAGTGGAATTCCTTCTGAGGAAGCAAGAATGGAGGGTGCTGCAAACCTATACAGATTCGCCGCCAATGTCTCCAGAACTCGGATGTCTTCCACAGGTAATAACATTGCTTTCAATATTTTTCATAATTATATCATGCTAAAAAACTAAGTATAACAGTGTCAAATACAAATACAATTAAAGCTTTTTGAATTCTATTTTACTTTACAAGTTTTTTTAAATCAAGTATGATTTTTCCTGGTGCCATTAAATTATAATTCTTTTCATATTTATATTTAATCATTTTATATAGAAGTATTTTATATTTCTAGTACTTATTATTCTAGTATATCTCTTTTAGGCTTCCTTTATGTCTCACTTTTATAAAAATAAGTAAAATATATATTTGATACATTACAATAACTTAGCAAAATGCTCAGGTATAATGCTATTTAAAAATTAATATAACATATTTATATAATAATGCTATAATTTTCTCATAAAATAATAAATCGTTTTAATGTTTGAAATTATAGGATGATAAGTGGTCTTTAATTTATTCCCCTTGTTTGAATTTTCAGTAGTGAATATGTTCTTTCAAAAATATTTTTATGATAAATTCCAAATGCATACAATAGTGGATTTCCTCTAGGTACTCATCATTCATTTCACCAACATCAACACTTGTCCAATTCCTTTTGTCTTCACTCACTTCTCCCAATTTCCCCCAACCGCATTCCTGCCACAACTGCTGACTCAAACCTTTCAAAGGATTGTTTGGTCAATCCTTTTGTAACAATTTAGTTATGTGCTTTTCCTAAAAAATAAGTGGAAGATTATTTTTTATTTTTTATTGTTTATTTTTTAAAATTATTTATTTCAATTTTGTGGGTATATAGTAGATGTATGTATTTATGGGGTGCATGAGATGTTCTGATTCAGGCATGCAATGAATAATAATCACATCATGTAAAATGGGGTATCCATTCTCTCAAGCATTTATCCTTTGTGTTACAAGCAATCCAATTAGACTCTTTTAGTTATTTTCAAATGCACAGTTAAATTATTACTGACTATAGTCGCCTTGTTGTGCTATCAAATACTAGATCTTATTTATTCTTTCTGGTTTTTTTGTACCCAATAGCCATCTCCAGCTTTGCCTCAAACCCCCACTACCCTTCCCAGCCTCTGGTGATCATGCTTCTACTCTCTATCTCCATGAGTTCAATTGTTTTGATTTTTAGATCTCACAAATAAGTGAGAACATGAAATTAGAATTATTATTAAACAGATCTCAAAATGTGACTTAGTCGCGTATCTTCTCCTCCTCTCCCTGTATCAACCTGTTTCAGCCTGGAAGCCTCTAGTGGGAAGGAGGGATGTGGTTGGTTGCTTCTTTTTTTTTTTCTTTTTTTTTTTTATATATTTTAAGTTCTAGGGTACTTGTACATAACGTGCAGGTTTGTTACATATGTATACTTGTGCCCTGTTGCTGTGCTGCCCCCATCAACTCGTCAGCACCCATCAACTCGTCTTTTACATCAGGTATAACTCCCAATGCAATCCCTCCCCCCTCCACCCTCCCCATGATAGGCCCCGGTGTGTGATGTTCCCCTTCCCGAGTCCAAGTGATCTCATTGTTCAGTTCCCACCTATGAGTGAGAACATGCGGTGTTTGGTTTTCTGTTCTTGTGATAGTTTGCTAAGAATGATGGTTTCCAGCTGGATCCATGTCCCTACGAAGGACATAAACTCATCCTTTTTTATGGCTGCATAGTATTCCATGGAGTATATGTGCCACATTTTCTTAATCCAGTCTGTCACTGATGGACATTTGGGTTGATTCCAAGTCTTTGCTATTGTGAATAGTGCCGCAATAAACATACGTGTGCATGTGTCTTTATAGCAGCATGATTTATAATCCTTTGGGTATATACCCAGGAATGGGATGGCTGGGTCATATGGTACGTCTAGTTCTAGATCCTTGAGGAATCGCCATACTGTTTTCCATAATGATTGACTGATGGCCAGTGATGATGAGCATTTTTTCATGTGTCTGTTGGCTGTATGAATGTCTTCTTTTGAGAAATGTCTGTTCATATCCTTTGCCCACTTTTTGATGGGGTTGTTTGTTTTTTTCTTGTAAATTTGTTTGAGGTCTTTGTAGGTTCTGGATATTAGCCTTTGTCAGATGAGTAGATTGCAAAAATTTTCTCCCATTCTGTAGGTTGCCTGTTCACTCTGATGGTAGTTTCCTTTGCTGTGCAGAAGCTCTTTAGTTTAATGAGATCCCATTTGTCAATTTTGGCATTTGCTGCCGTTGCTTTTGGTGTTAGAGACATGAATTCTTTGCCCATGCCTATGTCCTGAATGGTACTACCTAGGTTTTCCTCTGGGGATTTTATGGTATTAGGTCTAACCTTTTAGTCTCTAATCCATCTTGAATTAATTTTCGTATAAGGAGTAAGGAAAGGATCCAGTTTCAGCTTTCTGCTTATGGCTAGCCAATTTTCCCAGCACCATTTATTAAATAGGGAATCCTTTCCCCATTTCTTGTTTCTCTCAGGTTTGTCAAAGATCAGATGGCTGTAGATGTGTGGTATTGTTTCTGAGGACTCTGTTCTGTTCCATTGGTCTATATCTCTGTTGTGGTACCAGTACCATGCTGTTTTGGTGACTGTAGCCTTGTAGTATAGTTTGAAGTCAGGTAGCGTGATGCTTCCAGCTTTGTTCTTTTGACATAGGATTGTCTTGGAAATGCGGGCTCTTTTTTGGTTCCATATGAACTTTAAAGCAGTTTTTTCCAATTCTGTGAAGAAACTCATTGGTGGCTTGATGGGGATGGCATTGAATCTATAAATAACCTTGGGCAGTATGGCCATTTTCACAATATTGATTCTTCCTATCCATGAGCATGGTATGTTCTTCCATTTGTTTGTGTCCTCTTTTATTTCATTGAGCAGTGGTTTGTAGTTTTCCTTGAAGAGGTCCTTTACATCCCTTGTAAGTTGGATTCCTAGGTGTTTTATTCTCTTTGAAGCAATTGTGAATGGAAGTTCATTGATAATTTGGCTCTCTGTTTGTCTGTTACTGGTGTATACGAATGCTTGTGATTTTTGCACATTAATTTTGTATCCTGAGACTTTGCTGAAGTTGCTTATCAGCTTAAGGAGATTTTGGGCTGAGACAATGGCGTTTTCTAAATATACAATCATGTCATCTGCAAACAGGGACAATTTGACTTCTTCTTTTCCTAACTGAATCCCCTTGATTTCTTTCTCTTGCCTGATTGCCCTAGCCAGAACTTCCAACACAATGTTGAATAGGAGTGGTGAGAGAGGGCATCCCTGTCTTGTGCCAGTTTTCAAAGGGAATTTTTCCAGTTTTTGCCCATTCAGTATGATATTGGCTGTGGGTTTGTCATAAATAGCTCTTATGATTTTGAGGTACGTTCCATCAATACCGAATTTATTGAGCGTTTTTAGCATGAAGAGCTGTTGAATTTTCTCAAAAGTCTTTTCTGCATCGATTGAGATAATCATGTGGTTCTTGTCTTTGGTTCTGTTTATATGCTGGATTATGTTTATTGATTTGCGAATGTTGAACCAGCCTTGCATCCCAGGGATGAAGCCCACTTGATCATGGTGGATAAGCTTTTTGATGTGCTGTTGAATACGGTTTGCCAGTATTTTATTGAGGATTTTTGCATCGATGTTCATCAGGGATATTGGTCTAAAATTCTCTTTTTTTGTTGTGTCTCTGCCAGGCTTTGGTATCAGGATGATGTTGGCCTCATAAGATGAGTTAGGGAGGATTCCCTGTTTTTCTATTGATTGGAATAGTTTCAGAAGGAATGGTACCAGCTCCACCTTGTACCTCTTGTAGAATTCAGCTGTGAATCCATCTGGTCCTGGACTTTTTTTCATTGGTAGGCTATTAATTATTGCCTCAATTTCAGAGCCTGCTATTGGTCTATTCAGGGATTCAACTTCTTCCTGGTTTAGTCTTGGAAGAGTGTAAGTGTCCAGGAAATTATCCATTTCTTCTAGATTTTCTAGTTTATTTGCATAGAGGTGTTTATAGTATTCTCTGATGGTAGTTTGTATTTCTGTGAGGTCGGTGGTGATATCCCCTTTATCATTTTTTATTGCGTCTATTTGATTCTTCTCCCTTTTCTTCTTTATTAGTCTTGCTAGCGGTCTGTCAATTTTGTTGATCTTTTCAAAAAACCAACTCCTGGATTCATTGATTTTTTGGAGGGATTTTTGTGTCTCTATCTCCTTCAGTTCTGCTCTGATCTTAGTTATTTCTTGCCTTCTGCTAGCTTTTGATTGAGTTTGCTCTTGCTTCTCTAGTTCTTTTAATTGCGATGTTAGAGTGTCAATTTTAGATCTTTCCTGCTTTCTCTTGTGGGCATTTAGTGCTATAAATTTCCCTCTACACACTGCTTTAAATGTGTCCCAGAGATTCTGGTATGTTGTATCTTTGTTCTCATTGGTTTCAGAGAGCATCTTTATTTCTGCCTTCATTTCGTCATGTACCCAGTAGTCATTCAGGAGCAGGTTGTTCAGTTTCCATGTAGTTGAGCGGTTTTGATTGAGCTTCTTATTCCTGAGTTCTAGTTTGATTGCAGTGTGGTCTGAGAGACAGTTTGTTACAATTTCTGTTCTTGTACATTTACTGACGAGTGCTTTGCTTCCAACTATGTGGTCAATTTTGGAATAAGTGCGATGTGGTGCTGAGAAGAATGTATATTCTGTTGATTTGGGGCAGAGAGTTCTATAGATGTCTATTAGGTCTGCTTGCTGCAGAGATGAGTTCAATTCCTGGATATCCTTGTTAATTTTCTGTCTCATTGATCTGTCTAATGTTGACAGTGAAGTGTTGAAGTCTCCCATTATTATTGTATGGGAGTCTAAGTCTCTTTGTAAGGCTCTAAGGACTTGCTTTATGAATCTGTGTGCTCCTGTATTGGGTGCATATATATTTAGGATACTTAGCTCTTCCTGTTGAATTGATCCCTTTACCATTATGTAATGGCCTTCTTTGTCTCTTTTGGTCTTTGATGGTTTAAAGTCTGTTTTATCAGAGACTAGTATTGCAACCCCTGCTTTTTTTTGTTCTCCATTTGCTTGGTAAATCTTCCTCCATCCCTTTATTTTGAGCCTATGTATGTCTCTGCGTGTGAGATGGGTCTCCTGAATAAAGCAGACTGATGGGTCTTGACTCTTTATCCAGTTTGCCAGTCTGTGTCTTTTAATTGGAGCATTTAGTCCATTTACATTTAAGGTTAACATTGTTATGTGTGAACTTGATCCTACCATTATGATATTAACTGGTTATTTTGCTCGTTAGTTGATGCAGGTTCTTCCTAGCCTTGATGGTCTTTACATTTTGGCATGTTTTTGCAATGGCTGGTACCGGTTGTTCCTTTCCATGTATAGTGCTTCCTTCAGGGTTTCTTGTAAGGCAGGCCTAGTGGTGACAAAATCTCTAAGCATTTGGTTATCTGCAAAGGATTTTATTTCTCCTTCACTTATGAAACTTAGTTTGGCTGGATATGAAATTCTGGGTTGAAAATTCTTTTCTTTAAGAATGTTGAATATTGGCCCCAACTCTCTTCTGGCTTGTAGAGTTTCTGCCGAGAGATCTGCTGTTAGTCTGATGGGCTTCCCTTTGTGGGTAACCCGACCTTTCTCTCTGGCTGCCCTTAAGATTTTTTTCTTCATTTCAACTTTGGTGAATCTGGCAATTATGTGTCTTGGAGTTGCTCTTCTCGAGGAGTATCTTTGTGGTGTTCTCTGTATTTCCTGGATTTGAATGTTGGCCTGCCCTACTAGGTTGAGGAAGTTTTCCTGGATGATATACTGAAGAGTGTTTTCCAACTTGATTCCATTTTCCCCCTCACTTTCAGGCACCCCAATCAGACGTAGATTTGGTCTTTTTACATAATACCATACTTCTTGCAGGTTTTGTTCATTTCTTTTTCTTCTTTTTTCTTTTGATTTCTCTTCTTGCTTCATTTCGTTCATTTGATCCTTAATCGCTGATACTCTCTTCCAGTTGATCGAGTCGGTTACTGAAGCTTGTGCATTTGTCACGTATTTCTCGTGTCATGGTTTTCATCTCTTTCATATCGTTTATGAACTTCTCTGCATTAATTTTTCTAGCCATCAATTCTTCCACTTTTTTTTCAAGACTTTTAGTTTCTTAGGCTGGGTACGTAATTCCTCCTTTACCTCTGAGAAGTTTGATGGACTGAAGCCTTCTTCTATCATCTCGTCAAAGTCATTCTCCGTCCAGCTTTGATCCGTTGCTGGTGATGAGCTGCGTTCCTGTGCCGGAGGAGATGCGCTCTTATTTTTTGAAATTCCAGTTTTTCTGCCCTGCTTTTTCCCCATCTTTGTGGCTTTATCCGCCTCTGGTTTTTAACGGAAGATATTTCCTTTTTCGCCATAGCCCTCTATGGGCTTCCAAATATCACTTTGCAAATTTCACAAGAACAGTCTTAGTGAACGACTTCTTGAGGGGAAAGCTGTAACTCTGTGAGATGAATTAACAGAACACAAAGCAGTTTCTCAGAAATCTTGTTTCCAGTTTTAACGAAAGATATTTCCTTTTTCACCATAGCCCCCATGGGCTTCGAAATATCACTTTTCAAATTCCACAAGAACAGTCTTAGCGAAAGGCTTCTTGAGGAGAAAGGTGTAACTGTGTGAGATGAATTACCAGAACACAAAGCAGTTTCTCAGAAAACTTCTTTTCGGTTTTTATCTTAGGATATTTCCATTTTCACCATAGTCCTCTACTTTGCAAATTCCAAGGGAACAGTCTTAGCGAAAGGCATCTTGAGGGCAAAGCTGTAAATCTGTGAGATGAATTAACAGAACACAAAGCAGTTTCTAAAAAACATTCTTTCCAGTTTTTAACGGAAGATATTTCCTTTTTCATCATAGCCCTCTATGGGCTTCCAAATATCACCTTGAAAATTGCACAGTAACAATTTTAGTGAACGGCTTCTTGAGGGGAAAGCTATAACTCTGTGAGATGAATTAAGAGAATATAATGCAGTTTCTCAGAAGCTTCTTTTCGGTTTTTATCTTAGAATATTTCCTTTTTGCCATAACCCTCTATGGGTTTCTAAAATCAATTTGCAAATTCCACAAGAACAGTCTTAGCGAAAGGCTTCTTGAGGAGAAAGCTGTAACCCTGTGAGATGAATTAACAGGACACAAAGCACTTTCTCAGAAAGCTTCTTTCCAGTTTATAACGGAAAATATTTCCTTATACAGCATAGCCCTCTATGGCCTTAGAAGTACCACTTTCGAAATGACACAAGAACAGTCTTAGCGAAAGACTTCTTGAGGGGAAAGCTGTAAATCTGTGAGATGAATTAACAGAACACAAATCAGTTTCTCAGACAACTTCTTTCCATTTTTCAACTGAAGATATTTCCTCTTTAACCATAGCCCAATATGGGCTTCCAAATATCACTTTGCAAATACCACAAGAACAGTCTTAGTGAACGGCTTCTTGAGGGGAAAACTGTAACTCTGTGAGATGAATTAAGAGAACACAGCGCAGTTTCTCAGAAAGCTTCCTTTCGGTTTTTATCTAAGGATATTTTCTTTTTCGCCAGAGCCCCCTGTGTGCTTCCAAATATCACTTTGCAAATTCCACAAGAACAGTCTTAGGGAAAGACTTCTTGAGGGGAAAGCTGTGAATCTCTGAGATCAATTAACAAAAAAAAAAAGCAGTTTCTCAGAAATCTTCTTTAAAGTTTTTAACGGAAGATATATCCTTTTTCACCATAGTCCTATATGGGTTTCCAAATATCACATTTCAAGTTCCACAAGAACAGTCTTAGCGAAAGGCTTTTGGAAGAGAAAGCTTAAATCTGTAACATGAATTAACAGACACAAAACTGTTTTTCAGAAAGATACTTTCCACTTTTTAACGAAAGATATTTCCTTTTTCACCATAGCCCTCTATGGCCTTCCAAATATCACTTTAAAAATTTCACAAGAACAGTCTTACTGAACGGCTTCTTGAGAGGAAAGCTGTAACTCTGTGAGATGAATTAATAGAACACAAAGCAGTTTCTCAGAGAGCTTCTTTCCACTTTATATCGGAACATATTTCCTTTTTCACCATATCCCTCTAAGGGCTTCCAAATATCACCTTGCAAATTCCACAAGAACAGTCTTAGCGAAGGGCTTCTTGAGAAACGCTTTTTAGAGGAAAGCTGTAACCCTGTGAGTTGAATTAACAGAACACAAAGCAGTTTATCAGAAAGCTTGTTTCCAGTTTTTAACGGAAGATATTACCTTTTTCACCGTATCCCTCTCTGGGGTTCCAAATATCACTTTGCAACTTCCACAAGAACAGTCTTAGCGAAAGGCTTGTTGAGGGGAAAGCTGTAGCTCTGTGAGATTAATTAACAGACAACAAAGCAGTTACTCAGAAAGCTTCTTTCCGGTTTTTAACGGAAGAGATTTCCTTTTTCACCATAAACCTCTATGGGCTTCCAAATATCACTTTGTAAATTCCACAAGAACAGTCTTAGTGAACGGCTTCTTGAGAGGAAAGCTATAACTCTGTGAGATGAATTAAGAGAATACAGTGCAGTTTTTCAGAAAGCATCTTTTCGGTTTTTATATTACGATATTTTCTTTTTCACCATAGCTCTCTAAGGGCTTCCAAATATCACTTTGAAAATTGCACAAGAACAGACTTAGGGGAAGGCTTCTTGAAGGGAAAGCTGTAACACTGTGAGATGAATTAACAGAACACAAAGTAGTTTCTCAGAAAGCTTCTTTCCAGTTTTTAACGGAAGTTATTTCCTTTATTACCATAGACTTCTATGGGCTTCCATACATCAGTTTGCAAATTTCACAAGAACAGTCTTAGCGAAGGGCTTCTTGAGGAGAAAGCTGTAACTCTCTGAGATGAATTAACAGAACACAAAGCAGTTTCTCCGAAAGCTTCTTTTCGGTTTTTATCATAGGATATTTCCATATGCACCAGAGCTCTCTATGACCTTCCAAATATCACTTTGCCAATTCCAAAAGAACAGGCTTTGCGAAAGGCTTCTTGAACGGAAAGCTGTAAATCTCTGAGATGAATTAACAGAACAGAAACCAGTTCCTCAGAAAGCTTCTTTTCAGTTTTTATCTTAGGATATTTACTTTTTCACCCTAGCAGTCTAAGGGCTTCCAAATATCACTTTGCAAATTCCACAAGAGCAGTCTTAGCGAAAGGCTTCTTGAGGGGAAAGCTGTAACTCTGTGAGATGAATTAACAGAACACAAAGCATTTTCTCAGAAAACTTCTTTCCAGGTTTTAACAGAAGATATTTCCTTTTTCACCATAGCACTCCATGGGCTTCCAAATATCACTTTGCAAATTCCACAAGACCAGTCCTAGCGAAAGGCTTCTTGAGGAGAAAGCTGTAACTCTCTGAGATGAATTAACAGAACAAAAAGCAGTTTCTCAGAAAGCTTCTTTCCAGTTTTTAACTGAAGATATTTCCTATTTCACCATAGCCCTCTCTGGGCTTCCAAATATCACTTTGCAAAATTAACAAGAACAGCCTTCGCGAAATACTTTTTGGGAGGAAAGCTGTAACTCTGTGAGATGAATTAACAGAACACAAAGCAGTTTCTCAGAAAGATTCTTCCCAGTTTTTACGGAGGATATTTCCTGTTTCACCACAGCCCTCTATGGGATTCCAAATATCACTTTTCAAATTCCACAATAACAGTCTTAGGGAAAGTCTTCTTGACGGAAAAAGTGTAACTCTATGAGATGTATTAAAAGAACCCAAGGCAATTTCTCAGAAATCTTCTTTTCATTTTTTTAACGGAAAATATTTCCTTTTTCACCTTAGCCCTCTATGGGCTTCCAAATATCACTTTGTAAGTTCCACAAGAAGAGTCTTAGCGAAAGGCTTCTTCAGGAGAAAGCTGTAACTCTGTGTGATGAATTAACAGAACACAAAACAGTTTCCAGAAAGCTTCTTTCCAGTTTTTAACGTAAGATAATTCCTTTTTCACCATAGCCCTCTATGGGCTTCCAAATATCACTTTGAAAATTCCACAAGAACAGTCTTAGCGAAAGGCTTCTGGAGGTGAAAGCTGTAACCCTGTGAAAAGAAATAACAGAATAAAAAGCAGTTTCTCAGAAAGCTTCTTTTCAGTTTTTATCTGAGGATATTTCCTTGTTCACCGTAGCTCTCTATGGGTTTCAAAATATCATTTCGCAAATTCCACAAGAACAGTCTTAGCCAAAGTTTTCTGGAGGGGAAAGCTCTAACTCTGTGAGATGAATCAACAGAACACAAAACAGTTTCTTAGAAATCTTCTTTCCAGTTTTTAACGGAGTATATTTTCTTTTTCACCATAGCCCTCCATGGGCTTCCAAATATCACTTTGCAAATTCCACAACAACAGCCATAGCGAAAGGCTTCTTGAATGGAAAGCTCTAAATCAGTGAGTTGAATTTACAGAACACAAAGCAGTCTCTCAGAAAGCTTCTTTTCAGTTTTTATCTTAGGATATTTCCTTTTACACCATAGCCCTCCATGGGCTTCCAAATATCACTTTTCAAATCTGACAAGAACAGTCTTAGCGAAAGGCTTCTTGTGGGGAAAGCTGTAACTCGGTGAGATGTATCAACAGAACACACAGCAGTTTCTCAGAAAGCTTCTTTCCAGTTTTTAACTAAGGATATTTCCTTTTTCACCATTGCCCCCTATGGGCTTCCAAATATCAATTTGCAAATTCCAAAAGAACAGTCTTAGCGAAAGGTTTCTTTACATGAAAGCTGTAACTCTGTGAGATGAATTAACAGAACACAAATCAGTTTCTCAGAAAGCTTCTTTCCAGTTTTTAACTAAAGATATTTCCTTTTTCACCATAGCCCTCTACGGGCTTCCAAGTATCACTTCGCTAATTTCACAAGAACAGTCTTAGTGAACGGCTTCTTGAGTGGAAAGCTATAACTCTGTGAAATGAACTAACAGAACAAAAAGCGGTTTCTCAGAAAACTTCTTTTCTTTTTTTAACTTAGGATATTTCCATTTTCACCATTGCCCTCTAGGGGCTTCCAAATATCACTTTGCAAATCCCACAAGAGCAGTCTTGCCGAAAGGCTTCTAGAGGTGAAAGCTGTAACTCGGATAGATATATTAACACAACACACGGCAGTTTCCCAGAATGCTTCTTTCCAATTTTTACCTGAAGATATTTCCTTTTTCACCATAGCCATCTAGAGTTTCCAAATATCACCTTGCAAATTCCACTAGAACAGTCTTAGCGAAAGACTTCTTGAGGGGAAAGGTGTAAATCTGTGAGATGAATTAACAGAACACAAAGCAGTTTCTCTGAAAGCTTCTTTCCAGGTTTTTTCTAAGGATATATAACCTTTCATCATAGTCCTCTATGGGCTTCCAAATAACACTTTTCAAATTCCACAAGAACAGTCTGAGCGGAAGGCTTCTTGAGGGGAAAGCTGTAAGTCTGTGAGATGAATTAACATAACACAAAGTAGTTTCTCAGAAAGTTTCTTTTCAGTTTTTGTTTTAGGATATTTCCTTTTCCACCATAGGCCTCTAGGGACTTCGAAATATCACTTTCCAAATTCCACAAAAACAGTCTCAGCGAAAGGCTTCTTGATTGGAAAGCTGTAACTCTGTGAGATGGATTAACAGAACACAAAGCAGTTTCTCAGAAATCTTCTTTCCAGTTTTTAACTGAAGATATTTGCTTTTTCACCACAGCCATCTAACGGCGTCCAAATATCACTTTGCAAACTGCACAAGAACAGAATTAGCGAAAGGCTTCTTGAGGGGAAAGCTGTAACTCTGTGAGATGAATTAACAGAACACAAATCAGTTTCTCAGAAATCTTCTTTCCTGTTTTTAACTGAAGAAGTTTCCTTTTTCACCAAAGCCCTCTATGGGTTTCCAAATATCACTTTGCAAATTCCACAAGAACAGTCTCAGCGAAAGACTTCTTTAGGGGAAAGCTGTAACTGTGTGAGATGAATTAACAGAACACAAAGCAGTTTCTCAGAAATCTTCTTTCCAGTTTTTAACGGAAGATATTTCCTTTTTCACCTTAGCCCTCTACGGCCTTCCAAATATCACTTTGCAATTTCCACAAGAACAGTCTCTGCGAAAGGCTTCTTGAGGGGAAGGTGTAACTCTGTGAGATGAATTAACAGAACACAAAGCAGTTTTCAGAAAGCTTCTTTCCAATTTTTACCTGAAGATATTTCCTTTTTCACCATAGCCATCTAGGGGTTCCAAATATCACTTTGCAAATTCCACTAGAACAGTCTTAGCTAAAGGCTTCTTGAGGGGAAAGGTGTAACTCTGTGAGATGAATTAACAGAGCACAAAGCAGTTTCTCTGAAAGGTTCTTTCCAGGTTTTAACTGAAGATATTTCCTTTCTCTCCATAGCCCTCTATGGGCTTCCAAATATCACTTTGCACATTCCACAAGAACAGTCTAAGTGAAATGCTTCTTGAGGGGAAAGCTGTAACTCTTTGAGATGAATTAGGAAAACAGTACGCAGTTTCTCAGAATGCTTCTTTTAAGTTTTTAACTGAAGATATTTCCTTTTTCACCATAGCCCTCTATGGGCTTCCAAATATCACTTCGAAAATTCCACAACAACAGTCTTAGCGAATGACTTCTTGAGGGGAAAGATGTAACTCTGTGAGATGAATTAACAGAACACAGAGCAGTTTCTCAGAAAGCTTCTTTCCAGTTTTGAACGGAAGATATTTCCTTTTTCACCATAGCCCTGTATGGGCTTCCAAATATCACTTTGCCAATTCCACAAGAACAGTCTTAGCGAAAGGCTTCTTGAGGGAAAAGCTGTAACACTGTGAGATGAATTAACAGAACACAAAACAGTTTCTCAGAAAGCTTCTTTGCAGTTTTTTTCTTAGGATATTTCCTTTTTCACCATAGCGCGTTTTGGGCTTTGAAATATCACTTTTAAAATTTCACAAGAACCCTCTTAGTGAACGGCTTCTTGAGGGTAAAGCTGTAACTCTGTTGAATGAATTAACAGAACACAAAGCAGTTTTCCAAAGCTTCTTTTCAGTTTTTATCTTAGGATATTTCCTTTTTCATCCTAGCCCTCTATTGGCTTCCAAATATCACTTTGCACATTCCACAAGAATAATCTCTGCGACTGGCTTCTTGAGGGGAAAGCTGTAACTCTGTGATATGAATTAACAGAACACAAAGCAGTTTCTCAGACAGCTTCTTTCCAGTTTTTAACTGAAGATATTTCTTTTTAACCTTAGCCCTCTTGGGGCTTCCAAATATCACTTTACAAATTTCACAAGAACAGACTCAACGAAAGACTTCTTGAGGGGGAAGCTATAACTCTGTGAGATGCATTAAGACAACACAAAGCAGTTTCTCAGAAAGTTTCTTTCCAGTTTTTAACGGAAGATATTTCCTTTTTCACCATAGCCTTCTATCAGCTTCCAAATATCACTTTGCAAATTCCACAAGAACAGTGTTAGCGAAAGCTTCTTGAGGGGAAAGCTGTAACTCTCTGAGATGAATTAACAGAACACAAAACAGTTTCTCAGAAGGCTTCTTTATAATTTTTAACGGAATATATTTCCTTATTCACCATAACCTTCTATGGGCTTCCAAATATCACTTTGCAACTTCCACAATAACAGACTTAGCGAAAGGATACTAGAGGGGAAAGATGTAACTCTGTGAGATGAATTAAGAGAACAAAAAGCAGTTTCTCAGAAAGTTCTTTCCAGTTTTAAACTGACGATATTTCCTTTTTCACCATAGCCCACTATGGGCTTCAAATTTCACTTTGCAAATTTCACAAGAAGTCACTTAGTGAACGGCTTCTACAGGGGAAAGCTGTAACTGTGTGAGATGAATTAACAGAACACAAAGCAGTTTCTCAGAAAGCTTCTTTCCAGTTTTTAACTGGTGATATTTCCTTTTACACCGTACCCCTCTATGGGCTTCCAAATATCACTTTGCAAATTTCACAAGAACAGTCTTAATGAACGGCTTGTTGAGTTGAAAGCTGTAACTCTGTGAGATGAACTAACACAACAGAAAGCAGTTTCTCAGAAAGCTTCTTTCCAGTTTTTAATGGAAGATATTTCTTTTTTCACCATAGACCTGTATGGGCTTCCAATTATCACTTTGCAAATTCCACAAGAACAGTATTAGCGAAAGGCTTCTTGAGGTCAAAGCTCTAAATCTGTGTCATGAATTAACAGAACACAAAGCAGTTTCTCAGAAAGCTTCTTTTCAGTTTTTATCTTAAGATATTTCCTTTTTCACCGTAGCCCTCTACGGGCTTCCAAATATCAGTTTGCAAATTCCACAAGAACAGTTTTAGCGAATGGCTTCTTGAGGGGAAAGCTGTAACTCTGTGAGATGAATTAAGAGAACAGAAAGTAGTTTCTCAGAAACCTTCTTTGCAGTTTTTAAGTGAAGATATTTCCTTTTTCACCACAGCCCTATATGGGCTAACAAATATATTTTGGAAATTTCACAAGAACAGTATAGTGAACGACATCTTGAGGGGAAAGCTGTAACTCTGTGAGATGAATTAACAGAACACAAAGCAGCTTCTCAGAAAGCTACTTTCCAGTTTTTAACTGAAGATATTTCCTTTTTCACCAAAGCCCTCTATGGGCTTCGAAATATCACTTTGCAAGTTACACAAGAACACTCTTAGTGAAAAGGTTCTTGAGGGGAAAGCAGTAACTCTGTGAGATGAATTAACAGAACACAAAGCAATTTCTCAGACACCTTCTTTTTAGTTTTTATCATAGGATATTTCCTTTTTCACCATAGCTCTGTATGGGCTTCAAAATATCATTTTGCAAATTCCACAAGAACAGTCTTAGCGAAAGGCTTCTTAAGGGGAATCCTGTAACTCTGTGAGATGAATTAACAGAACACAAAGCAGTTTCTCAGAAAGCTTCTTTTCAGTTTTTAACGGAAGATATTTCCTTTTTCACCATAGCACTCTATGGGCTTCCAAATACCACTTTGCAAATTGCACAAGAACAGTCTTAATGAACGGGTTCTTGAGGGGAAAGCTGTAACTCTGTGAGACGAATTAACGGAACACAAAGCAGTTTCTGAGAAAACTTCTTTTCAGTTGTTTTCTTAGGATATTTTCTTTTTCTCCGAAGCCCTCTATGGGCTTACAAATATGACTTTGCAAATTTCACAAGAGCAGTCTTAGCGAAAGGATCCTTGAGTGGAAAGCTGTAACTCTGTGGGAAGAATTAGCAGAACACAAAGCGGTTTCGCAGAAAGCTTCTTTACAGTTTTTAACGGAAGATATTTCCTTTTTCACCATAGCCCGCTATGGTCTTCCAAATATCACTTTACAAATACCACCAGAACTGCCTTAGCGAAAGGCTTATTGAAGGGAAAGCTGTAACTCTGTGTGATGAATTAACAGAACACAAAGCAGTTTCTCAGAAAGCTTCCTTCAAGATTTTAACGGAAGATTTTTCCATCTTCACCACAGCCCTCTATGGACTTCCAAATATCACTTTGCAAATTCCACAAGAACAGTCTTAGCGAAAGGCTTCTTGAGAGTAAAGGTGTAACTCTGTGAGATGAATTAACAGAACACAGAGGAGTTTCTCTGAAAGCTTCTTTCCAGTTTTTAACGGAAGATATTTCCTTTTCAACCATAGCCCTATAGGGGCTTCCAAATATCACTTTGCAAATTCCACAAGAACAGACTTAGCGAAAGGATTCTAGAAGGGAAAGCTGTAACTCTGTGAGATGAATTAACAGAACACAAAGCAGTTTCTCAGAAAGCCTCTTTCCGGTTTTTAAAGAAAGATATTGCGTTTTTCAACATAGCCCTCTAAGGGCTTCCAAATATCACTTTGCAGATTCCACAAGAACAGTCTTAGCGAAAGTCTTCTTGAGGGGAAAGTTGTAACTCTGTGAGATGAATTAACAGAACACAAAGCAATTCCTCAGAAAGCTTCTTTTATGTTTTTAAATAAGATATTTCCTTTTAAACCATAGCCCTCTATGGGCTTCCAAGTATCACTTTCCAAATTCCAGCAGAACAATCTTAGCGAATGTCTTCTTGAGTGGAAAGCTGTAACTCTGTGAGATGAAATAACAGAACACAAAGCACTTTCTCAGAAAGCTTCTTTACGGTTTTTAATGGAAGATATTTCCTTTTTCACCGTAGCCCTTTAGGGGATACCAAATATCATTTTGAAAATTCCACAAGAACTGTCTTAGAGAAAGTCTTCTTGAGGAGAAAGCTGTAATTTTGTGAGAGGAATTAACAGGACACAAAGCACTTTCTCAGAAAGCTTCTTTCCAAATTTATAACGGAAGATATTTCCTTATTCACCATTGCTCTCTATGACCTTCTAAATACCACTTTCCAAATGACACAAGAAGAGTCCCAGCGAAAGACTTCTTGAGGGGAAAGCTGTAACTCTGTGAGATGAATTAACAGAACAAAATGCAGTTTCTCAGAAAGCTTCTTTCCAGTTTTCAACTGAAGATATTTCCTTTTTAACCATAGCCCTATATGGGCTTCTAAATATCACTTTCCAAATTCCGCAAGAACAGACTTAGTAAAGTTCTCCTTGAGGGGAAAGCTGTAACTCTGTGAGATGAATTAATAGAAAACAAAGCAGTTTCTCAGAAAGCTTCTTTCCAGTTTTTAACGGAAGATATTTCCTTTTTCAACAAAGCCCTGTATGGGCTTCCATATATCACTTTTAAAATTCCACAAGAACAGTCTTAGCGAAAGGCTTCTTGAGGAGAAACCTGTAACTCTGTGAGATGAATTAACAGAACAAAAAGTATTTTCTCAGAAAGCTTCTTTCCAGTTTTTAACGGAGGATATTTCCTTTTTTACCATAGCCCTCTATGGGCTTCTAAATATCACGTTCTAAATTCCTCAAGAACAGTCTTAGCGAAAGGCTTCTTGAGGGGAAAGCTATAGCTCTGTGAGATGAATTAACAGAACACTAAGCAGTTTCCCAGAAAGCTTATTTTCAGCTTTTATCTTAGGCTATTTCCTTTTTCATCGTAAACCACTGTTGGCTTCTAAATATCACTTTCCAAATTCCAGAAGAACAGTCTTAGGGTAAGGCTTCTTGACGGGAAAGCTGTAACTCTGTGAGACGAATTAACAGAACACAAGGCAGTTTCTCAGAAATCTTCGTTCCAGTTTTTAACGGCAGTTATTTCCTTTTTCACTATAGCCGTCTATGGGCTTCCAAATATCACTTTGCAAATTTCACAAGAACAGTCTTAGCGAAAGGCTTCTTGGGGGAATGCTGTAACTCTGTGAGATGAATTAACAGAACACAATGCAGTTTCCCAGAAAGCTTCTTTCCACTTTTTAATGGAAGATATTTCCTTTTTCACCATAGCCCTCTATGGGCTTCCAATTATCACTTTGCAAATTCCACAAGAACAGTCTTAGCGAAAGGATTCTTGAGGTGAAAGCTGTAACTCTGTGAGATGAATTAATAGAACACAAAGCAGTTCCTCAGAAAGCTTCTTTCCAGTTTTTAACGGAAGATATTTCCTTTTTCACCAAAGCCCTCTATGGGCTTCCAAATATCACTTTGCAAATTCCGCAAGAACTGTCTTCGCCAAAGGCTTCTTGAGGGAAAAGTGTAAGTCTGTGAAATGAATTAACAGAACTCAAAGCAGTTTCTCAGAAAGCTTCTTTCCAGTTTTTAACGGAGGATATTTCCTTTTTCACCATAGCCCTCTATGGGCTTCTAAATATCACGTTCTAAATTGCACAAGAACAGTCTTAGTGAAAGGCTTCTTGAGAGGAAAGCTGTAACTCTGTGAGATGAATTAAGAGAACACAACGCAGTTTTTCAGAAAGCTTTTTTTCAGTTTTTATCTTAGGCTATTTCCTTTTTCACCGTAGACCTCTGTAGGCTTCTAAATATCACTTTCCAAATTCGAAAAGAACCGTCTTAGGGAAAGGCTTCGTTAGGGTAAAGCTGTAACTTTGTGAGATGAATTAACAGAACACAACGCAGTGTCTCAGAAAGCTTCTTTCCCGTTTTAAACCAAAGATATTTCCTTTTCACCATTGCTCTCTATGGCCTTCGAAATGTCACTTTGCAAATTCCACAAGAACAGTCATAGCAAAAGGCTTCCTCAGGGGAATGCTGTAACTCTGTGGGATGAATTCACAGATCAGAAAGCTGTTTCTCAGAAAGCTTCTTTCTAACTTTTATGGCGGATATTTCCTTTGGCCCTATAGTCTTCAAAGGGAACCGAATTATCCCTTCTCAGATTCCACAGAAATAAAGTTAGCAAACAGCTCTACGACATGTAGCTCTCACTCAGTGAGTGGAAGTCACATAACACAAAGCACTTTCACAAAAAGTTCTTTTCAGTTTTTATCTTAGGATATTTCCTTTTTCACCATAACCCTCTATGGGCTTACCAATACCACTCTGCAAATTCCACAAGAACAGTCTTACCAAAGGGCTTCTTAAGGGGAAAGCTGTAACTCTGTGAGGTGAATTAACAGAACACAAAGCAGTTTCTCAGAAAGCTTCTTTTCAGCTTTTATCTTAGGATATTTCCTTTTTCACCATAGCCCTATAAGGTCTTACAAATATCACTATGAGTATTACACAAGAAGAGTCTTAGCAAAAGTCTTTTTGAGGGTAAAGCTGTAAGACTTTGAGATGAATTAACAGAACACAAAGCAGTTTCTTAGAAAGTTTCTTTCCATTTTTTAACTGAAGATATTTCCCTTTTCACCACAGCCGTCTATGGGCTTCCAAATATCACTTTGCAAATTCAAAAAGAGCAGTCCTAGCGAAAGGCTTCTTGAGTGGAATGCTGTAACTCTGTGAGATGAATTCACAGATCTCAAAGAAGTTTCTCAGAAAGCTTCTTTCTCACTTTTAGCGGCAGATATTTCCTTTGGTCCTATAGTCTTCAAAGGGATCCAAAATAACAGTTCTCCGATTCCATAGAAATAAGGCTATCAAACAGCTCTAGGAAATACAGCTGTAACTCAGTGAGTGGAAGTCACATAATACTAAACCGTTTCTCAGAGAGCCTCTTTCAGTTTTTAACTGAAGCTATATCCTTTTTCACTGTAGCCCTCTATGGGCTTCAAAATATCACTTTGAAAATACAACAAGAACAGTCTTAGCGAAAGGCTTCTAGAGGGGAAAGCTGTAATTCTGTTAGGTGAATTAACAGAACACAAAGCAGTTTCTCAGGAATGTTCTTTACAGTTTTTATCTGAAGATATTTCATTTTAACCATAGCACTCTATGGGCTTCCAAATATCACATTTCAAATTCCCCAAGAACAATCTTAGCAAAAGACTACTTGAGTGGAAAGCTGTAAGTCTCTGAGATGAATTAAAAGAACACAAAGCAGTTTCTCAGAAACCTTCTTTCCAGTTTTTATCTGAGGCTATTTCGTTTTCACCATAGCCATCTATTGGCTTCCAAATATCATTTTTCAAATTGCACAAGAATAATCTTAGCGAATGGCTTCTTGAGGGGAAAGCTGTAACTCTGTGAAATGAATTCGCAGATCACAAAGAAGTTTCTCAGAAAGCTTCTTTCTAACTTTTAGCGGCAGATATTTCCTTTGGCCCTACAGTCTTCAAAGGGATCCGCAATAACAGTTCTCAGATTCCACAGAAATAAGGATGCCAAACAGCTCTACGAAATGCAGCTTTAACTCAGTGAGTGGAAGTCATATATCACAAAGCAGTTTCTCAGAAAGCTTCTTTTCAATTTTTAACTGAAGATATATCCTTTTTCACTATAGGTCACTGTGAGCTTCCAAATATCACTTTGCATATTCCACAAGAACTGTCTTAGTGAAAGGCTTCTTGAGGGGAAGCCTGTAACTCTGTGAGATGAATTAACAAAACACAAAGCAGATTCTCAGAAAGGTTCTTTTCAGTTTTTATCTTAGGATATTTACTTTTTCACCATCGACTTCTATGGGCTTACAAATATCACTTTGAAAATTCCACAGAAACAATCTTAGCGAAAGGCTTCTAGAGGGGAAAGCTGAAACTCTGTGAGGTGAATTAACAGAATACAAAGCAGTTTCTCAGAAAGCTTCTTTCCAGTTTTTAACTGAAGGTAGTTCCTTTTTCACCATAGCCCTCTACGGGCTTTCAAATATCACTTTGCAATTCCACAAGAACAGTCTTAGCGAACGGCTTCTTGAGGGGAAAGCTGAAACTCTGTCAGATGAATTAACAGAACACAAAACAGTTTCTTCAAAAGCTTCTTTCCAGTTTTTATCCGAGGACATTTCCTTTTACACCATAGCCCTCTCACGGCTTCCAAATATCACTTTGCAAATTCCACAAGAACCATCTTAGCGAAAGACTTCTGGAGGGGAAAGCTGTAACTCTGCGAGATGAATTAAGAGAACACAAAGCAGTTTCTCAGAAAGCTTCTTTCCAGTTTTTAATTGAAGATATTACCTTCTTCACCATATCCCTCCATGGGCTTACAAATATCACAATGCAAATTCCACAAGAAGAGTCTTAGCGAAATGCTTCTTGAGGGGAAAGCTGTAACTCTGTGAGATGAATTAACAGAACACAAAGTAATTTCAAAGAAATACTCTTTCCAGTTTTTAACGGAAGATATTTCCTTTTTAACCAAAGCCCTCTATGGGCTTACAAATACCACTTTGTAAACTCCACAAGACCAGTCTTAGCGAAAGGATTGTTGATGGGAAAGCTGTAACTCTGTGTATAAATTAACAGAACACAAAGCAGTTTCTCAGAAAGCTTCTCTCCAGTTTTTAACTGAAGATATTTCCTTTTTCACCATAGCGCTCTATGGGCTTCCAAATATCTCTTTGGAAATTCCACAAGAACAGTCTTAGTGAAGGGCTTCTTGAGGGTAGAGCTGTAATACTGTGAGATGAATTAACAGAACACAAAGCAGTTTCTCAAAAAGCTTCTTTTCAGTTTTCATCTTAGGCGATTCCCTTTTTCACCATAGCCCTCGAGGGGTTCCAAATATCACTTCTCAAATCCCACAAGAATTGTCTTAGCGAAAGGCTTCTTGTGGGGAAAGCTGTAACTCTGTGAGGTGAACTCACAGATCACAAAGAAGTTTCTCAGAAAGCTTCTTTCTCACTTTCAGCAGCGGATATTTCCTTTGGCCCTATAGTCTTCAAAATGATCCAAAATAACTGTTCTCAGATTCCACAGAAATTAGGCTAGCAAACAACTCTACGAAATAGAGGTGTAACTCAGTGAGTGGAAGACATATATCAAAAAGCAGTATCTCAGAAACCTTCTTTTCAGTTTTTAACTGAAGATATATCTTTTTTCACCATAGCCCTCTAAGGGCTTCCAAATATCACTTTGCAAATTCCAGAAGAACACTCTTATCGAAAGGCTTCTTGAGGGAAAAGCTGTAGCTCTGTGAGATGCATTAACAGAACACAAAGCGATTTCGCAGAAAGATTCTTTCCAGTTTTTATGTTAGGATATTTCCTTTTTCACCGAAGCCCTATATAGGCTTAAAAATATCAATTTGAAAATTAAACAAGAACAGTCTTAACAAAAGTCTTCTTGAGGGTAAAGCTGTAAGTCTTTGAGATGAAATAACAAAACACAGCAGTTTCTCGGAAAGCTTCTTCCCAGTTTGTAACTGAAGATATATCTTTTTTCACCATAGCCCTCTATGGGCTTTCAAATATCACTTTGCAAATACCACAAGAGCAGTCTTCGCGAAAGGCTAATTGAGGGGAAAGCTGTAACTCTGTGAGATGAATTAAAAGAACACAAAGCAGTTTCACAGAAAGCTTCTTTCCAGTTTTTAACAGAAGATATTTCCTTTTTCACCGTAGCCCTCTATGGTCTTCCAAATATCACTTTGCAAATTCCAAAAGAACAGTCTTAGCGAAAGGCTTCTTGAGGAGAAAGCTGTAACTGCCTGAGATGAATTAACAGAACACAAAGCAGTTTCTCAGCAAACGTCTTTTCAGTTTTTATCGTAGGATATCTCCTTTGTCACAATAGCTCTCTATGGGCTTACAAATATCACGTTGCAAATTCCACAAGAACCGTCTTAACAAACGGCTTGCTGAGGGGAAAGCTGTAACTCTTTGAGATGAATCAACAGAACACAAAGGAGTTTCTCAGAAAGCTTCTTTCCACCTTTTATCTTAGGATATTGCCTTTTTCACCATAGCCCTATTTGGGCTTAAAATATCACTTTGAAAATTACACAAAACAATGTTAGCAAAAGTCTTCTTGAGGGTAAAGCTGTAACACTTTGAGAGGAATTATCAGAAAACAAACCACTTTCTCAGAAAGCTTCTTTGCAGTTTTTAATTGAGGATATTTCCTTTTTCATCGTAGACCTCTATGGGCTTCCAAATATCACTTTGCAAATTCCACAAGAACAGTCTTAGCGAAAGGCTTCTTGAGGGGAAACCTGTAACCTTGTGAGATGTATTAACAGAACACAAAACAGTTTCTCAGAAAGCTACTTTCCAGTTTTTAGCTGAAGATATTACCTTTTTCACCGTAGCCCTCTGTGGGCTTCCAAATATCACGTTGCAAATTACACAAGAACAGTCTTAGGGAATGGATTCTTGAGGGGAAAGCTGTCACACAGTGAGATGAATTAATAGAACACAAAGCAGTTTCTCAGAAAGCTTCTTTCCAGTTTTTTTCTGAGGACATTTCTTTTTCACCGTAGCCCTCTATGGGCTTCCAAATATCACTTTGCAAATTCCACAAGAACAGTCTTAGAGAACGGCTTCTTGAGGGGAGAGTTGTAACTCTGTGAGATGAATTAACAGAACACAAGGCAGTTTCTCAGAAAGCTTCTTTTCAGTTTTTATCTTAGGATATTCAATTTTTCACCAAAGCCCTCTGTGGTCTTCCAAATATCACTTTGCAAATTCCCCAAGAAAAGTGTTAGCGAAAAACTTCTTGAGGGGAAAGCTGTAACTCTGTGAGATGAATTCACAGATCACAAAGTAGTTTCTCAGAAAGCTTCTTTCTCACTTTTAGCAGCGGATATTTCCTTTATCCCTATAGTCTTCAAAGGGATTCGAAATAACAGTCCTCAGATTCCACAGAAATAAGGCTAGCACACAGCTCTACGAAATACAGCTGTAACTCAGTGAGTGGAAGTCACATATCACAAAGCAGTTTCTCAGAAAGGTTCTTTTCAGTTTTTATCAGAAGATATATCCTTTTTCTCCTTAGCTCTCTATTAGCTTCCAAATATCACTTTGAAAATTCCACAAGAACAGTCTTAGCGAAAGGCTTTTTGAGGGGAATGCTGTAATTCTGTAAGATGAATTAACAGAACACAAAGAAGTTTCTCAAAAGTTTCTTTCTTGTTTTTATGTTAGAATGTTTCCTTCTTCACCATAGCCCACAATGGGCTTCCATATATCACTTTGCAAATTCCACAAGAACGTTCTTAGCGAAAGGCTTCTGGAGGAGAAAACTGTAACTCTGTGAGATGAATTAACAGAACACAAAGCAGTTTCTCGAAAGCTTCTTTCCAGTTTTTAACGGAAGATATTTCTATTTTCACCATAGCCCTCTATGGGCTTCCAAATATCACCTTGAAAATTCCACAAGAACAGTCTTAAGGAAATGCTTCTTTAGGGGGAAAGCTGTAACTCTGTCACGTGAAATAGCAGAACACAAAGCAGTTTCTCAGAAAGCTTCTTTTCGGTTTTTATCTTAGGATACTTCCATTTTCACCATAGCCCTCTATGGGCTTCGAAATATCACTTTGCAAATTTCCCAATAATAGTCTTTGTGAACGGCTCCTGGATGGAAAAGCTGTACCTCTGTGAGATGAATTAATAGAACACAAAGCAGTTTCACAGAAAACTTCTTTCCATTTTTTAACTGAAGATATTTCCTTTTTCACCATATAACTCTAATGGCTCCCGAATATTTCTCTGCAAATTCCACAAGAACATTCTTAGCGAAAGGATTCTTGATTGAAAAGCAGTAACTCTGAGAGATGAACTAACACAACACAAAGTAGTTTCTCACAAAGCTTCTTTTCAGTTTTTATCTTGGGATATTTCCTTTTTCATCATAGCCCTCTATGGGTTTCCAAATATCACTTTGTAAACTCCACAAGAACAGTCTTAGCGAAAGGCTTCTTGAGGGGAAAGCTGTATCTCAGTGAGATGAATTAACAGAATACAAAGCAGTTTCTCAGAGGGTTTCTTTTCAGTTTTATTTTAGGCTATTTCCTTTTCCACCATGGATTTCTATGGGCTTCCAAATATCACTTTGTAAATTCCACAACAACAGTCTTAGCGAAAGGCTTCTTAAGGGGAAAGCTGTAACTCTGTGAGATCAATTTACAGAAGACAAAGCAGTTTCTCAGAAAACTTCTTTGCAGTTTTTAACGGAACATATTTCATTTTCAACATAGTCCTCTACGGGCTTCCAAATATCATTTTGCAAATTCCACAAGAACAGTCTTAGTGATCGCCTCCTTGAGTGGATTGCTGTATATCTGTGAGATGAATTAACAGAAGACAAAACAGTTTCTCAGAAAGCTTCTTTACAGTTTTTAATGGAAGATATTTAATTTTCACCATATCCGCTATGGACTTCCAAATATCCCTTTTCAAATTCCACAAGAGCAGTCTTAGTGAAAGGGTTCTTCAGGGGAGGATGTAACACTGTGAGATGAATTAACAGAACACAAAGCAGTTTCTTAGAAAGCTTCTTTCCAGTTTTTAACTGAAGATATTTCCTTTTTCACCATAGCCCTCTTTGGGCTTCCAACTATCACTTTGCAAATTTCACAACACCACTTTAGCGAAAGGCTTCTTTAGGGGAAAGCTGTAACTCTGTGTGATGAATTAACAGAACACAAAGCAGGTTCTCAGAAATCTTCTTGCAGTTTTTCTCTTTCGATATTTCCTTTTTCAACATGGCCCTCTCTGGGCTTCCAAATATCACTTTGCAAATTCCACAAGAACAGTCTTAGCGAATGGCTTCTTGAGGGGAAGGTTGTAACTCTGTGAGATGAATTAACAGAAAAGAAATCAGTTTCTCAGAAAGCTTCTTTTCAGTTTATAACTGAAGATATTTCCTTTATCACCATAGCCCTCTATGGGCTTGCAAGTACATTTTGCAAATTCCACAAGAACAGTATTAGCGAAAGGCTTCTTCAGGGCCAAGCTGTTACAGTGTGAGATGAATTAACAGACACAAAGCACTTTCTATAAAGCTTCTTTTCAGTTTTTATCATACGATATTTCCTTTTTCACCATAGCACTCTCTGGGCTTCCAAATATCACCTTGCAAATGACTCAAGAACAGTCTTAGCGAAAGACTTCTTGACGGGAAAGTTGTAACTCTGTGAGATGAATTAACGGAACATGAAGCAGTTTCTCAGAAAGCTTCTTTTCAGTTCTTATCTTAGGATATTTCCTTTTTCACCATATTCCTCTATGGGCTACCAAATATCACTTTGCAAATTCCACAAGAACATCCTTTGCGAAAGGCTTCTTGAGGGGAAAGCTGCAACTCTGTGAGATGAATTAACCGAACACAAAGCAGTTTCT
Organism: Chlorocebus sabaeus; assembly: GCF_047675955.1. Taxonomy (NCBI): domain Eukaryota; kingdom Metazoa; phylum Chordata; class Mammalia; order Primates; family Cercopithecidae; genus Chlorocebus; species Chlorocebus sabaeus. Next base: position 619,301 of record NW_027326758.1, on the reverse strand, counting down.
CAGAAAGCTTTTTCCAGTTTTTAACTCAAGATATTTCCTTTTTCACCATAACCCTCTATGGGTTTCGAATTATCACTTTGCAAATTTCAAAAGAACAGTCTTCGTTAATGGCTACCTGAGGGGAAAGCTTTAAGTCTGTGAGATGAATTAACACAACACAAAGCAGTTTCTCAGAAATTTTTTTGCAGTTTTTAACTGAAGATATTTCCTTTTTCACCATAGCCCTCTATGGGCTTCCGAATATCACTTTGCAAATTCCACAAGAACAGTCTTAGCGAATGGCTTTTTGAGGGGAAAGCTGTAGCTCTGTGAGATGAATTATCAGAACACAAAGCAGTTTTTCAGAAATCTTCTTTGCAGTTTTTAACTAAAGATATTTTGTTTTTTACCGTAGCCCACTATGGGCTTCCGAATATCACTTTGCAAATTCCACAAGAACAGTCTTAGCGAAAGGCTTCTTGAGGGGAAAGCTGCAACTCTGTGAGATGAATTAACAGAACATAAAGCAGTTTCTCAGAAATTTTCTTTCCAGTTTTTAACGGAAGATATTTCATTTTCACCATAGACCTCTATGGGCTTCCAAATATCCCTTTACAAATTACACAAGAACAGTGTTAGCGAAAGGCTTCTTGAGGGAAAAGCTGTAACTCTGTGAGATGCATTAACAAAACACAAAGCGGTTTCTCCGAAGGCTTCTTTTCAATTTTTATCTTAGGATGTTTTCTTCCTCACCATAGCCCACTATGGGCTTCCAAATATCACTTTGCAAATTCGACAAAAGCAGTCTTAGGGAATGGCTTTTAGAGAAGAAAGCTGTAACACTGTAAGATGTATTCAGAGAACACAAAGCAGTTTCTCAGAAAGTCTCTTTCCAGTTACTTACAGAAGATATTTCCTTTTTCACCATAGCCTTCTATGGGCTTCCAAATATCACTTTGTTAATTACACAAGAAAAGTCTTAGTGAAAGGCTTCTTGAGGGGAAAGCTGTAACTCTGTGAGATGAATTAACAAAAAACAAAGCAGTTTATCAGAAAGCTACTTTTCAATTTTTATCTTAGGATATTTCCTTTTCCACCATAGCCCTCTGTGGGCTTCCAAATATCACTTTGCAAATTCCACAAGAAGAGTCTTAGCGAAAGGCTTCTTGAGGGGAATGCTGTAACTCTGAGATGCATTAACAGAACACAAAGCAGTTTCTCAGAAAGCTTCTTTTCAATTTTTATCTTAGGATATTTCCTTTTACACCATAGCCCTCTATGGGCTTCCATATATCACTTTGAAAATTCCAGAAGAACAGTCTTAGGGAATGGCTTCTTGAGGGGAAAGCTGTAACTCTGTGAGATGAATTAACAGAACACAAAGCAGTTTCTCAGGAAGCTTCTTTTCAGTTTTTAACTGAAGATATTTCCTTTTTCACCATAGCCCTCTAAGGGCTTCCAAACATCACTTTCCGAAATCCACAAGAACAGTATTAGCGAAAGGCTTCCTGAGGGGGAAGCTGCAACACTCTGAGATGAATTAACAGAACACAAAGCACTTTTTCAGAAAGCTTCTTTCCAGTTTTTAACTGAAGCTATTTCCTTTTCCACCATAGCCCTCTATGGGCCTCAAAATATCACTTTGTAATTCCACAAGAACAGTATTAGCAAAAGGCTCCTTTAGGGGAAAGCTGTAACCCTGTGAGATGATTTAACAGAACACAAAGCAGTTTCTCAGAAAATTCTCTTCAGTTTTATTTTTAGGATATTTCGTTTTTCACCATAGCCCTCTAAGGGCTTCGAAATATCACTTTGCAAATTCCACAAGAACAGTCTTAGCGAATGGCTTCTTGAGGGGAAAGCTGTAACCCTATGAGATGAATTAACTGAACACGAAGCAGTTTCTCAGAAAAATTCTTTTCAGTTTTTAACTACAGATATTTTCGTTTTCACCATAGCTCTATATGGGCTTCCAAATATCACTTTGCAAATTCCACAAGAACAGTCTTAGCGAAAGGCTTCTTGAAGGGAAAGCTGTAACTCTGTGAGATGTATTAACAGAACACAAAGCAGTTTCTCAGAAACTTCTATCCAGTTTTTAACGGAAGATATTTCCTTTTTCCCCGTAGCCATCTATAGGCTTCCAAATATCACTTTGCAAATTCCACAAGAACAGTCTTAGCGAAAGACTTCTTGACGGGAAAGCTGTAACTCTGTGAGATGAATTAACAGAAAAGAAATCAGTTTCTCAGAAAGCTTCTTTTCAGTTTATAACTGAAGATATTTCCTTTATCACCTTAGCCCTCTATAGGCTTCCAAATATCATTTTGCAAATTCAACAAGAACAGTATTAGCGAACGGCTTCTTCAGGGGCAAGCTGTTACTGTGTGAGATGAATTAACAGAACACAAAGCACTTTCTCATAAAGCTTATTTTGAGATTTTATCTTAGGATATTTCCTTTTTCACCATAGCACTTTATGGGCTTCCAAATATCACCTTGCGAATTCCACAAGAACAGTCTTAGCGAAAGACTTCTTGAAGGGAAAGTTGTAACTCTGTGAGATGAATTATCGGAACACGATGCAGTTTCTCAGAAAGCTTCTTTTCAGTTCTTATCTTAGGATATATCCTTTTTCACCATATTCCTCTATGGGCTTCCAAGTATCACTTTGCAAATTCCACAAGAACAACTTTAGCGAAAGGATACTTGAGGGGTAAGCTGTAACTCTGTGAGATGAATTAGCAGAACATAAAGCAGTTTCACAGAAATCTTCTTTGCAGATTTTAACGGAAGATATCTCATTTTCACCCTAGCCCACTATGGGATTCCAAATATCACTTTGCAAATTCCACAAGAACAGTCTTAGCGAATGGCTTCTTGAGGGGAAAGCAGTAACACTGTGAAATGAATTAACAGAAAAAAGCAGTTTCTCAGAAAGCTTCTTTGCAGTTTTTAACTGAAGATATTTCCTTTTTCACCATAGCTCTCTATGGGCTTCCAAATATCACTTTGCAAATTCCACAAGAAGAGTCATAGCGAAAGGCTTCCTGAGTGGAAAGCTGTAACTCTGTGAGAGGAAATTAACAGAACACAAAATAGTTTCTCAGAAAGCTTCTTTCCAGTTTTTAACTGAATTTATTTCCTTTTCACTATAGACTTCTATGGGCTTCTAAATATCACTTTGCAAATTTCCCAAGAACAGTCGTAGTGAATGGCTTCTTGAAGGCAAAGCTGTAACTCTGTGAGATGAATTGACAGAACAGAAAGCAGTTTCTCAGAAAGCTTCTTTGCAGTTTTTAACTGAAGATATTTCCTTTTTCACCATAGCCCTCTCTGGGCTTCCAAATATCTCTTTGCAAATTCCACAAGAACTGTCTTAGGGAATGGCATCTTGAGGCAAAAGCTGTAACTCTGTTAGATGAATTAACAGAACACAAAGCAGTTTCTCAGAAAGCTTCTTTTCAATTTTTTTCTTAGGATATTACCATTTCAACCATACCCCTCAGTAGGTTCCAAATATCACTTTGCAAATTCCACAAGAACTGTCTTAGCGAAAGGTTCTTGAGGGGAAAGCTGTGACTCTGTGAGATGAATTAACAGAACACAAAGCAGTTTCTGAGAAATCTTCTTTCCAGTTTTTAACTGGAGATATTTCGTTTTTCACCGTAGCCCTCTATGGGCTTCCGAATATCACTTTGCAAATTCCACAAGAACAGTCTTAGCCAAAGGCTTCTTGAGGGGAAAGCTGTAATTCTGTGAGATGAATTAACAGAACATAAAGCAATTTCTCAGAAATCTTCTTCGCAGTTTTTATCGGAAAATATTTCATTTTCACCATAGACCTCTACGGGCTTCCAAATATCACTTTACAATTCCACAAGAACAGTCTTAGCGAAAGGCTTCTTGAGGGAGAAGCTGTAACTCTGTGAGATGCATTAAGAAAACACAAAGCGCTTTCTCCGAAGGCTTCTGTTCAATTTTTATCTTAGGATGTTTTCTTCCTCACCATAGCCCTCTAAGGGCTTCGAAATATCACTTTGCAAATTCCACAAAAGCAGTCTTAGGGAATGGCTTTTTGAGAAGAAAGCTGTAACTCTGTAAGATGAATTATCAGAACACAAAGCAGTTTCTCAAAAAGCCTCTTTCCAGTTTTTTACGGAAGATATTTCCTTTATCATATTGGCCATCTATGGGCCTCCAAATATCACTTTGCAAATTACACAAGAACAGTCTTAGTGAAAGGCTTCTTGAGGGGAAAGCTGTAACTCTGTGAGATGAATTAACATAACACAAAGCAAAGGGCTTCCAAATATCACTTTGCAATTTCCCCAAGAACAGACTTAGCCAAAGGCTTCTTGAGGGGGAAGCTGTAAAACTCTGAGTTGAATTAACAGAACACAAAGCACTTTTTCAGAAAGCTTCTTTCTAGTTTTTATCTTAGGATATTTCCTTTTTCACCACAGCCCGCTAAGGGCTTGCAAATATCACTTTGCAAATTCCAAAAGAGCAGTCTTATCGAAAGGCTTCTTTAGGGAAAAGCTGTAACTCTCTGAGATGAATTAACAGAACACAATGCAGTTTCTCAGAAAGCTTCTTTCCTGTTTTTAACGGAAGATATTTCATTTTCACCAGAGCCCTCTATGGGCTTCCAAATATCACAATGCAAATTCCACAAGAAAAGACTTAGCGAAAGGCTTCTTGAGGGGAAAGCTGTAACTCTGTGAGATGAATCAACAAAACACAAAGAAGTTTCTCTGATAGCGTCTTTGAAATTTTTAACGCAAGGTATTTCCTTTTTCGCCATAGCCCTCTATGGGCTTCCAAATATCACTTTGCAGATGCAACAAGAACAGTCTTAGCGAAAGGCTTCTCAAGGGGAAAGCTGTAACTCTGTGAGATGAATTAACAGAACACAAAGCAGTTTCTCAGAAAGCTTCTTTTCAGTTTTTATCTTACGAGATTTCCTTTTTCACCATAGACTTCTAGGGGCTTCCAAATATCACTTTGCAAATTCCACAAGAACAGTTTTTGCTAAAGGCTTTTTGAGGGGAAAGCTGTAACTCTGTGAGATGAATTAACAGAACACAAAGCAGTCTCACAGAAATCTTATTTCCAATTTTTAAATGAAGATATTTTCTTTTTCACCATAGCCCTCTAAGGACTTCCAAATATCTCTTTGCAAATTCCACAAGAACAGTCTTAGCGAAAAGCTTCTTGAGGGGAATGCTGAAACTATGTAAGATGAATTAACAAAACACAAAACAGTGCCTCAGAAAGCTTCTTTGCAATTTTTAACTGAAGATATTTCCTTTTTCACCTTGGCCCTCTATGGGCTTCCAAATATTACCTACCAATTTTCACAAGAACTGTCTTAGTCTACGACTTCTTGAGGGGAAATCTGGAACTCTGTGATATGAATTGACAGAACAGAAAGCAGATTCTCGGTAAGCTCCTTTCCAGTTTCTAACTGAAGATATTTCCTTTATCACCATAGCACTCTATGGGCTTCCAAATACCACTTTGCAATTTCCACAAGAACAGTCTTAGCGAATGGCTTTTTGAGGGGAAAGCTGTAACTCTGTCAGATGAATTATCAGAACACAAAGCAGTTTCTCAGAAAGCTTCTTTCCAGTTTTTAAAGGAAGATATTTCATTTTTACCATAACCTTCCAGGGTTGTCCAAATATCACTTTGCAAATTCCACAAGAACAGTCTTAGCGAAAGGCTTCTTGAGGGGAAAGCTGTAACTCTGTGAAATGAATTAACAGAACACAAAGCAGTTTCTCAGAAAACTTCTTTCCAGTTTTTAACGGAAGGTATTTCCTTTTTCACCATAGCCTTCTATGGGCTTCCAAATATCACTTTGCAAATTCCACAAGAACAGTCTTAGCGAAAGGCTTCTTGAGGGGAAAGATGTAACTCTGTGAGATGAATTAACAGAACACAAAGCAGTTCCTCAGAAAGCTTCTTTCCAGTTTTTAACTGAAGATATTTCCTTTTTCACTATAGCCTTCTATGGTCTTTAAAATATCACTTTGCAAATCCACAAGAACAGTCTTATCCATAGGCTTCTTGAGGGGAAAGCTGTATCTCTGTGAGATGAATTAGCAGACACAAAGAAGTTTCTCAGAAAGCTTCTTTCCAGTTTTTTACTGAAGGTATTTACTTTTTCAGCGTAGCCCTCTATGGGCTTCCAAATATCACCTTGCAAATTCCACAAGAACAGTCTCATCGAAAGGCTTCTTGAGGGGAAAGCTGTAACTCTGTGAGATGAATTAACAGAACATGAAGAAGTTTCTTAGAAAGCTTCTTTCCAATTTTTAACTGAAGATATTTCCTTTTTCACCTTAGCCCTCTATGGGCTTCCAAGTATCACTTTGCAAATTCCACAAGAACAGTCTTATCAAAAGGCTTCTTGAAGGGAAAACTGTAACTTTGTGAGATGAATTATCAGAACAGAAAGCACTTTCTAAGAAAGCTTCTTTAAAGTTTTTAACGGAAGATATTTTCTTGTTCACCATAGCCCTCTAAGGGCATCCAAAGATCAATTTGCAAATTCCTCAAGAACAGCCTTATCGAAAGGCTTCTTAAGGGGAAAGCTGTAACTCTGCGAGATGAATTAACAAAACACAACGCAGTTTCTCAGAAAGTTTCTTTGCAGTTTTAAACTGAAGATATTTCCTTTTTCACAATAGCCGCCTATGGGCTTCGAAATATCACTTTGCAAATTTCACAAGAACAGTCTTAGTGAAAGTCCTCTTGAGGGGAAAGCTGTAACTCTGTGACATGAATTAACAGAACACAAAGCAGTTTCTCAGACAGCTTCTTTGCAGTTTTTAATGAAAGATATTTCATTTTCACCATAACCCTCTATGGGCTTAGAAATATCACTTTGCAAATTCCAGAAGAACAGTCTTAGCGAATGGCTTCTTAAGGGGAAAGCTATAATTCTCTGAGATGAATTAACAGAACACAAAGCAGTTTCTCAGAAAGCTTCTTTGCAGTTTTTAACGGAAGATATTTCCTTTTTCTCTATAGCCCTCTATGGGCTTCCAAATATCACTTTGCAAATTTCACAAGAAGAGTCTTAGTGAACCGCTTCTTGAGGGGAATGCTGTAACTCTCTGAGATGAATTAACAGAACACAAAGGAGTCTCAGAAAGCTTCTTTCCAGTTTTTAACAAAAGGTATTCATTTTCACCATAGCCTTCAATGGGCTTCCAAATATCACATTACAAATTCTAAAAGAACATTCTTAGGGAAAGGCTTCTTGAGGGGAAAGCTGTAACTATGTTGGATGAATTAACAGAACACAAAGCAGTTTCTCAGAAAGCTTCTTTGCGGTTTTTATCTTCGGATAATTCCTTTTTCACCATAGACTTCTATGCACTACCAAATATCACTTCGCAAATTCCACAGAAACAGTCTTAGCGAATGGCTTCTTAAGGGAAACCTGTAACTCTGTGAGATGAATTCACAGAAAACAAAGGAGTTTCTCAGAAAGCTTCTTTGCAGTTTTAAACTGAAGATATTTCCTTTTTCACAATAGAACTCCTTGGGCTTCGAAATATCACTTTGCAAATTTCAAAAGAACAGACTTAGTGAACAGCTTCTTGAGGGGCAAGGTGTAACTCTGTGAGATGAATTAACAGAACACAAAGCAGTTTCTCAGAAAGCTTCTTTCCGGTTTTTACTGGAAGATATTTCAATTTCACAATAGCCCTCTAAGGGCTTCCAATTATCGCTTTGCAAATTCCACAGGAACAGTCTTAGCGAATGGCTTTTTGAAGGGAAAGCTGGAACTCTCTGAGATGAATTAACAGAACACAAAGCAGTTTCCCAGAAAGCTTCTTTTCAGTATTTAACGGAAGATATTTCCTTTTTCACCATAGCCCTCTATGGGCTTCCAAATATCACATTCCAAATTTCACAAGAACTGTCTTAGTCTACGTCTTCTTGAGGGGAAAGCTGCAAATCTGTGAGATGAATTGACAGAACAGAATGCCGTTTCTCAGAAAGCTTCTTTCCAGTTTTCAACTGAAGATATTTCCTTTTTCACCATAGCCCTCTATGAGCTTCCAAATATCACTTTGCAAATTCGACAAGAACACTGTTAGCGATAGGCTTCTTAAGGGGAATGCTGGAACTCTGTGAGATGAATTAACAGATCACAAAGCAGTTTCTCAGAAATCTTCTTTTCCGTTTTTATCTCAGGATATTCCCTTTTTCACCACAGCCCTCTATGCACTTCCAAATATCATTTCGCAAATTCCAGAAAAACAGTCTTAGCGAATAGCTTCTTGAGGTAAAACTGTAACTCTGTGTGATGAATTCACAGAAAACAAAGGAGTTTCTCAGAAAACTTCTTTGCAGTTTTAAACTGATTATATTTCCTTTTTCACCATAGCACTCTTTGGGCCTCAAAATATCACTTTGCAAATTCCACAAGAACAGTCTTAGCAAAACGCTTCTTGATGGAAAAGCTGTAACATTGTGAGAAGAATTAACAGAACACAAAGCAGTTTCTCAGAAAGCTTCTTTTCACTTTTTATTTTAGGATAGTTCCTTTTTCACCATAGCCCTCTATGGGCTACCAAATATCACTTAGGAAATTTCACAACAGTCTTAACGAATGGCTTCTTGAGGGGAGAGCTGCAACTCTGTGAGATGAATTAACAGAACACAAAGCAGTTTTTCAGAAAGCTTCTTTTCAGTATTAACTGAAGATATTTCCTTTTTCACCATAGCCCTCTATGGGCTTCCAAATATCACTTTGCAAATTCCACAAGAAGAGTATTAGCGAAAGGCTTCTTGAGGTGGAAGCTGTAACTCTGTGAGATGAATTAAGAGAACACAAAGCAGTTTCTCAGAAAGCTTCTTTCCAGTTTGTAACTAAAGATATTTCCTTTTTCACCATAGACTTCTATGGGCTTCCAAATATCACTTTGCAAATTCCAAAAGAACAGTCTTAGACAAAGGCTTCTTTAGGTGAAAGCTGTAACTCTGTGAGATGAATTAACACAACTCAAAGCAGTTTCTCAGAAAGCTTCTTACCAGTTTTAATCGGAAGATATTTCATTTTTCACCATAGCCCTCTAAGAGCTTCCGAATATCACTTTGCAAATTCCACAAGAACAGTCTTAGCGAAAGGCTTCCTGAGGGGAACGCTGTAACTCTGTGAGATGAATTAACAGAACACAAAGGAGTTTCTCAGAAAGCTTCTTTTCAGTTTTTATCTTAGGATATATACTTTTTCTCCATAGCATTCTATGGGCTTCCAAATATCACTTTGAAATTCCACAACAACAGTCTTAACGAATGGCTTTTGGAGGAGAAAGCTGTAACTCTGTGAGATGAATTAACAGAAAACAAAGCCGTTTCTCAGAAAACTTCTTTTCAGTTTTTATCTAACGATATTTCCTTTTTCACCATAGCCCTCTATGCGCTTCCAAATATCACTTTGCAAATATCACAAGAACCGTCTTAGTGAAAAACTTCTCGTGGGGAAAGCTGTAACTCTGTGAAATGAATTAACAGAACACAAAGCAGATTCTCAGAAAGCTTCTTTTCAGTTTTTATCTCAGGATATTTCCTTTTTCACCGTAGCCCTCTGGGGGCTTCCAAATATCACTTTGCAAATTCCACAAGAACAGTCTTAGAGAATGGGTTTTTGAGGGGAAAGCTGTAACTCTGTGAGATGAATTACCAGAACACAAAGCCGTTTCTCAGAAAGCTTCTTTTCAGTTTTTATCTTAGGATATTTCTTTTTTCACAATAGCCCTCTAGGTGTTTCCAAATATCACTTTGCAAATTCCACAAGAACAGTCTTAGCAAAAAGCTACTTGAGGGGGAAGCTGTAATTCTGTAAGATGAATTAACAGAACACAAAGCAATTTCCCAGAAATCTTCTTTCCAGCTTTAACTGAAGATATTTCCTTTTTCACCATGGCCCACTATGGGCTTCCAAATATTACTTTGGAAATTCCAAAAGAACAGTCTTAGCGAAATGCTTCCTGAGGGGAAACTGTAACTCTGTGAGAAGAATTAACAGAACACAGGGCAGTTTCTCAGAAACATTCTTTTCAGTTTTTAACTGAAGATATTTCATTTTTCACCATAGCCCTCTATGGGCTTCCAAATATCACTTTGCAAATTTCACAAGAACAGTCTTAGTGAAACGCTTCTTGAGGAGAAAGATGTAAGTCTGTCAGATGAATTAAAACAACAAAAAGCAGTTTTTCAGAAAGCTTCTTTCCAGTTTTTAACGGAAGATATTTCCTTTTTCACCATAGACCTCTATGAGCTTCCAAATATCACCTTGCAAATTACACAAGAACAGACTTAGGGAAAGACTTCTTGAGGGAAAATCTGTAACACTGTGAGAAGAAATAACAGAACACAAAGCAGTTTATCAGAATGATTCTTTTCAATTTTTATTTTAGGATATTTCCTTTTACACCATAGCCCTCTATGGGCTTCTAAATATCACTTTGGAAATTCCACAAGAACAGGCTTAGCGAATGGCTTCTTGAGGGGAGAGCTGAAACTCTGTGAGATGAATTAGCAGAAGACAAAGCACTTTCTCAGGAAGCTTCTTTTCAGTTTTTATCATAGGATATTTCCTTTTTCACCATAGACCTCAATGAGCTTGCAAACATCACTTTGCCAATTCCACAAGAACAGTCTTCGCGAAAGGCTTCTTGAGGGGAAAGCTGTAACTCTGTGAGATGACGTAACAGAACACAGAGCAGTTTCTCAGAAACCTTCTTTTCAGTTTTTAACTGAAGATATTTCCTTTTTCATCATAGCCCTCTATGGGCTTCCAAATATAACTTTTGAAATTCCACAAGAACAGTCTTATCGAAAAGCTTATTGAGGGTGAAGCTGTAACTCTTTGAGATGAATTAACAGAACACAAAGCAGTTTCTCAGAAAGCTTCTTTCCAGTTTTTAATGGAAGATATTTCATTTTCACCATAACCTTCCAGGGGCTTCCAAATATCACTTTTCAAATTCAACAAGAACAGTCTTAGCGAATGGCTTCTTGAGGGTAAAGCTGTAACTCTGTGACATGAATTAACAGAACACAAAGCAGTTTCTCAGAAATCTTCTTTGCAGTTTTTAATTGAAGATATTTTCTTTTTCACCATAGCTGTCTATGGGCTTCCAAATATCACGTAGCAAATTCCACAAGAACATTCGTAGCGAAAGCCTTCTTGAGTTAAAAGCTGTAGCTCAGTGAGATGAATAAAGAGGACACAAAGAAGTTTCTCAGAAAGTTTCTTTCCAGTTTTTAACGGAAGATATTTCCTTTTTCACCATAGCCCTCTTTCTTCTTCCAAATATAACTTTGCAAATTTCACAAGAATAGTCTTAGTGAACGGCTTCTTGAGGGGAAAGATGTAACTATGTGAGGTGAATTATCACAAAACAAAGCAGTTTCTCAGAAAGATTCTTTCCAGTTTTATCTGAAGTTATTTCCTTTTTCACCACTGCCCAATATGGGCTTCCAAATATCACTTTGGAAATTCCACAAGAACTGTCTTAGCGAAAGACTCCTTGAGGGGAAAACTGTAACTCTGTGAGATGAATTAACAGAACACAGGACAGTTTCTCAGAAAGCTTCTTTCCAGTTTTTAACTTAGGATATTTCCTTTTTCACCATAGGCCTCTATGGGCTTCCAAATATCACTTTGCAAATTTCAGAAGAACAGTCTTAGTGAACGGCTTCTTGAGGAGAAAACTGTAAGATTGTGAGATGAATTGACACAACATAAAGCAGTTTCTCAGAAAGCTTCTTTTCAGTTTTTATCTTAGGATACTTCCTTTTTCACCATAGCCCTCAATGGGCTTCCAAATATCACTTTGGAAATTCCAAAGGAACAGTCTTAGCGAATGGCTTCTTGAGTGGAGAGCTGTAACTCTGTGAGATGAATTAAAAAAACAAAAAGCAGTTTCTCAGAAAGTTTCTTTTCAGTCTTTCACTGAAGATATTTCCTTTTGCACCTAAGCCCTCTATGGGCTTCCAAATATCACTTAGCAAATTCCACAAGAAGAGTTTTAACGAAAGGCTTCTTGAAGGTGAAGCTGTAACTCTGTGACATGAATTAATACAACACAAAGCAGTTTGTCAGAAAGCTTCTTTCCAGTTGATAACTAAAGATATTTCCTTTTTCACCATAGCCCTCTAAGGGCTCCAAAATATCACTTTGCAAATTCCACAAGAACAGTCTTAGCGAAAGGCTTCTTGAGATGAAAGCTGTAACTCTGTGAGATGAATTAGCAGAACACAAAACACTTTATCAGAAAGCTTCTTATCAGTTTTTATCTTAGGATACTTCCTTTTTCACCATAGCCCTCTTTGGGCTTCCAAATATCACTTTGCACATTCCACAAGAACAGTCTTAGCGAAAGTCTTCTTGAGGGGAATGCTGTAACTCTGTGAGATGAATTAACAGAACACAGAGCAGTTTCTCAAAAACCTTCCTTTCAGTTTTTACCTGAAGATATTTTCTTTTTCACCATAGCCCACTATGGGCTTCCAAATATCACTTTGCACATTCCATAAGAACAGTCTTAGCGAATGGCTTCTTGAGGGGAGAGCTGTAGCTCTCTGAAATGAACAAACAGAGCACAAAGCATTTTCAGAAAGCTTCTTTTCAGTCTTTAACTGAAGCTATTTCCTTTTTCACCATAGCCCTCTACGGGCTTCCAAATATCACGTTGCAATTTCCACAAAACAGTCTTAACGAAAGGCTTCCTGGAGGGAAATCTGTAACACTGTGAGATGGATTAACAGAAAACAAAGCAGTTTCTCAGAAAGCTTCTTTCCGGTTTTTAACTGAATATATTTCCTTTTTCACCATAGCCCTCTATGAGCTTCCAAATATCACTTTGCAAATACCACAAGAACAGTCTTAGCGAAAGGCTTCTTGAGGGGAAAGCTGTAACTCTGTGAGATGAATTAACAGAACACAAAGCAGTTTCTCAGAAAACTTTTTTTCAGTTTTTATCTTAGGATATTTCCTTTTTCACCGTAGCCCACTATGGGCTTCCAAATATCACTTTGCAAATTCCACAAAACAGTCTTAGCAAAGGCTTCCTGAAGGGAAATGTGTAACTATGAGAGATGAATTAACAGAACACAAATCAGTTTCTCAGAAAGCTTCTTTCCAGTTTTTAAAGGGAGATATTTCACTTTCACCATAGCCTTCTATGGGCTTCCAAATATCACTTAGGAAATTCCACAAGAACAATCTTAGCGAAAGTCTTCTTGAGGGGAAATCTGTAACTCTATGAGATGAATTAACAGAACACAAAGCAGTTTTTCAGAAAGCTTCTTTACAGTTTTTAACGGAAGATATTTCCTTTTTCACCATAGCCCTCTATGGGCTTCCAAATATCACTTTGCAAATTCCACATGGACAGTCTTAGCGAAAGGGTTCCTGAGGGTTAAGATGTAACTCTGTGAAATGAATTGAAAGAACACAAAGCAGTTTCTCAAAATGCTTCTTTCTGGTTTTTAACTGAAGATATTTCCTTTTTTACCGTAGCCCTCTATGTGCTTCCAAATATCACTTTGCAAATTCCACAAGTACGGTCTTAGCAAAAGTTTCTAGAGGGGAAATCTGTATCTCTGTGAAGTGAATAACAGAACACAAAGCAGTTTCTCAGAAAACTTCTTTTCAGTTTTTTTCTTAGGATATTTCCTTTTTCATCATAGCCCTCTATGGGTTTCCAAATATCACTTTGCAAATTCCACAAGAGCAGTCTTAGCAAATGACTTCTTTAGGGGAAAACTGTAAGTCTGTGAGATGAATTAACAGAACACAAAGCCGTTTCTCATAAAACTTCTTTTCAGTTTTACCTTAGGATATTTCCTTTTTCAAAATAGCACTCTATGGGCTTTCAAATATCACTTTGCAAATTCCACAAGAACAGTCGTAGCGAAAGGCTTCTTTAGGGGAATCCTTTAGCTCTGTGAGATGAATTAACAGAACACAAAGCAGTTTCTCAGGAAACGTCTTTCCAGTTTTTAACGGAAGATATTTCCTTTTTCACCATAACCCTGTAGGGCTTCCAAGTATCACTTTGCAAATTCCACAAGAACAGTCTTGGAAAAAGTCTTCTTGAGGGGAAATCTGTAACTCTGTGAGATGAATTAACCGAACACAAAGCACTTTCTCATAAAGCTTCTTTTCTGTTTTTATCTTACGATATTTCCTTTTTCACCATAGCCCTCTACGGGCTTCCAAATATCACTTTGCAAATTCCACAAGAACATTCTTAGCGAAAGGCTTCTGTAGGGGAAAGCTGTAACTCTGTGAGATGAATTAACAGAACTCAAAGCAGTTTGACAGAAATCTTCTTTTCAGTTTTTAACTGAAGGTGTTTCCTTTTTCACCATAGCCCTCTATGGGTTTACAAATATCACTTTTCAAATTCCTAAAGAACAGTCTTAGCCAAAGGCTTCTTGAGGCGAAAGCTGTAACTCTCTGAGATGAATTAGCAGAACACAAAGTAGTTTCTCATACAGCTTCTTTTCAGTTTTTATCTTAGGATATTTCCTTTTGCACCATAGCCCTCTATGTGCTTCCATATATCACTGTTCAAATTTCACAAGAACAGTCTTAGTGAACGACTTCTTGAGGGGAAAGCTGTAACTCTGTGAGATGAATTAACAGAACACAGAGCAGTTTCTCAGAAAGCTTCTTTTCAGGTTTACCTTAGGATATTTCCTTTAGCACCATAGACCTCTATGTGCTTCAATATATCACTTTGCAAATTCCACAAGACAGCTTTAGCGAAAGGCTTCTTGAAGAGAAAGCTGTAATTCTGTGAGAAGAATTAACAGAACACAAAGCAGTTTCTCAGAAAGTTTCTTTCCAGTTTTTAACAGAAAATATTTCCTTTTTCGCCATAGACCTCTGTGGGCTTACAAATATCACTTTGGAAATTCCACAAGAACATTATTAGCCAAAGGCTTATTGGGAGTAAAGCTGTAACTGGGTGAGATGAATTTACAGAACACAAAGAAGTTTCTCAGAAAGCTTCTTTCCAGTTTTTAACTGAAACTATTTCCTTTTTCACCATAGCCCTTTATGGGCTTCCAAATATCACTTTGCAAATTCCACAAGAACAGTGTTAGCGAAAGGCTTCTGGAGGGGAAAGCTGTAACTCTGCGAGATGAATTAACAGAACACAATGCAGATTCTCAGAAAGCTTCTTTACAGTTTTTATTTTAGGATATTTCCTTTTTCACCAAAGACCTCTAGGGCTTCCAAATATCACTTTGCAAATTCTACAAGAACACCCATAGCGAAGGGCTTCTTCAGGGGAAAGCTGTAACTCTGTCAGATGAATTAACAGAACACAAAGCAGTTTCTCAGAAAGATCCTTTTCAGTTTTTTACTGAAGATATTTACTTTTTCACCATAGACCTCTAGGGGCTCCCAAATATCACTTTGCAAATTACACAAGAACAGTCTTAGCGAAATGCTTCTTAAGAGGGAAGATGTAACTCTGTGAGATGAATTAACAGAACACAAAGCAGTTTCTCAGAAAGCTTCTTTGCAGTTCTTACCTGAAGATATTTCCTTTTTCACCATAGCGCTCTATGGGCTTCCAAATATCAATTTGCCAATTCTGCAAGAACAATCTTAGCTAAAGGATTCTTGAGGTGGAAGCTGTAACTCTGTGAGATAAATGAACAGAACACAGAGCGGTTTCTCAGAAAGCTTCTTTCCAGTTTTTCACGGAAGATATTTTCTTTTTCACCATAGCCCTCTATGTGATTCCAAATATCACTTTGCAAATTTCACAAGAACAGTCTTATCGAAAGTCTTCTTCATGGGAAATCTGTAACTCTGTGAGATGAATTAACAGAACACAAAGCAGTTTCTCAGAAAGCTTCTCTCCAGTTTTTATCTTAGGATATTTCCTTTTTCACCTTAGCCCACTATGGGCTTCCAAATATCACATTGCAAATTCCACAAAACAGTCTTAGCGAAAGGCTTCCTAAAGGGAAATCTCTAACTATGAGAAATGAATTAAGAGAACACAAAGCAGTTCTTCAGAAAGCTTCTTTTCAGTTTTTAAAGGGAGATATTTCATTTTCACCATAGCCCTCTATGGGCTTCCAAATATCATTTAGGAAATTCCACAAGAACAACCTCAGTGAAAGTCTTCTTGAGGGGAAATCTGTAACTCTGTGAGATGAATTAACAGAACACAAAGCAGTTTCTCAGAAAGCTTCTTTACAGTTTTTAACGGAAGATAATTCCTTTTTCACCATAGCCCTATATGGGCTTCCAAATATCACTTTGCAAATTCCACAAGGACAGTCTTAATAAAGACTTTTTGAAGGGAAAGCTGTAACTCTGTGAGATGAATTAACAGAACACAAAGCAGTTCCTCAGAAAGCTTCTTTTCAGTTTTTATGTTAGGATTCTTCCTTTTTCACCATAACCCTCTATGGGCTTCCAAATATCACTTTGGAAAATCCGCAAGAACAGTGTTAGCGAATGGTTTCTTGAAGAGAAAGCTGTAACTCTGTGAGATGAATTAACAGTACACAAAGCAGTTTCTCAGACAGCTTCTTTCAAGTTTTTAAATGAAGATATTTCCTTTTTCACCATAGCCCTCTATGGGCTACCAAATATCACTTTGCATATTCCACAAGAACAGTCTTAGCGAAAGGCTTCTGGAGGGGAAAGCTGTAATTCTGTGAGATGAATTAAGAGAACACAAAGCAGTTTCTATGAAAGCTTCTTTTCAGTTTTTTTCTTAGGATATTTCCTTTTTCACCATAGCCCTGTATGGGCTTCCAAATATCACTTTGCAAATTCCAAAACAACAGTCTTAGTGAAAGGTTTCTGGAGGCAAAAGTGGTAACTCTCTGAGATGAATTAACACAACACAAAGCAGTTTCTCAGAAAGCTTCTTTCCAGTTTATAACAGAAGATGTTTCCTTTTTCACCTTAGCCCTCTATGGACTTCCAAATATCACTTTGGAAATTCCACAACAACAGTCTTAGAGAAAGGCTTCTTCAGGGGGAAGCTGTAACTCTCTGAGATGAATTAACAGAACACAAAGCAATTTCTCAGAAAGCTTCTTTCCAGTTTTTAACGGAAGATGTTTCCATTTTCACAATAGTCCTCTATGGGCTTCCAATTATCACTTTGGAAATGCAACAAGAACAGTCTTAGCGAAAAGATTCTTAAGGGGCAAGCTGTAACTCTGTGAGATGAATAAACAGAACCCAAAGCAGTTTCTCAGAAAACTTCTTTCCAGTTTTTAACAGAAGATGTTTCCTTTTTCACCCTAGCCCTCTACGGGCTACCAAATGTCACTTTGAAAATCCCACAAGAACTGTCTTAGCGATAGGCTTCTGGAGGGGAAGGTTGTAACTCTGTGAGATGAATTAACAGAACACAAAGCAGTTTCTCAGAAAGCTTCTTTCCAGTTTTTAACTGATGATATTACCTTTTCAACGATAGCATTCTCTGGGCTTCCAAATATCACTTTGTAAATCCGACAAGAACAGTCTTAGCGAAAGGCTTCTTGTGGGGAAATCTGTAACTCGGTCAGATATATTAACAGAACACACGGCAGTTTTTCAGAAAGCTTCTTTCCAGTTTTTAACTGAAGATATTTCCTTTTTCACTTTAGCCCTCTATCGGCTTCCAAATATCACTTTACCAATTTCACAAGAGCAGTCTTAGTCAACGACTTCTTGAGGGGAATGTTGTAACTCTGTGAGATGAACTCACAGAACACAAAGCAGTTTCTCAGAAATCTTCTTTTAGGTTTCTATCTCGGGATATTTCCATTTTCACCGTAGCCCTCTATGGGCTTCCAAATATCACTTTGCAAATTCCACAAAAACAGTCTTAACGAAAGACTTCTTCAAGGGAAAGCTGTAACTCTGGGAGATGAATTAACAGAACACAAAGCAGTTTCTCAGAAAGCTTCTTTTCAGCTTTTATCTTAGGATATATCATTTTCACCACAGTCCTCTATAGGCTTCCAATTATCACTTTGCAAATTCCACAAGAACACTCTTAACGAAAGGATTCTGGAGGGGAAGCTGTAACTCTGTGAGATGTATTAACAGAACACACGGCAGTATCTCAGAAGGCTTCTTTCCAGTTTTTAACGGAAGATATTTCCTTTATCACCATATTCCTCTATGAGTTTCCAAATATCATTTTGCAAACTTCACAAGAGTAGTCTTAATGAACGGCTTCTTCAGGGGAATGCTGAAACTTTGTGAGATGAACTAAAAGAACACAAAGCAGTTTCCCAAAAAGCTTCTTTCCAGTTTTTAATGGAAGAGATTCCCTTTTTCACCATAGCCCTCTATGGGCTTCCAAATATCACTTTATAAATTCCACAAGAACAGTCTTAGCGGAAAGCATCTTGAGGGGAAAGCTGTAACTCTTTGAGATGAATTAACAGAACACAAAGCAGTTTCTCAGAAAGCTTCTTTTCAGATTTTAATTGAAGATATTTCTTTTTTCACGATAGCCCTCTACGGGATTCCAAATATCACTTTGCAAATTCCTCAAGAAGAGTCTTAGCGAATGGATTCTTGAGGTGAAAACTGAAACTCTGTGAGATGAATTAGCAGAACACAAAGCAGTTTCTCAGAAAGCTTCTTTCCAGTTTTTAACGGATGATATTTCCTTTTTCACCGTAGCCCTCTAAGGGCTTCCAAATATAACTTTGCACATTCCACAAGAACAGTCTTAGCGAAAGGCTTCTTGAGGGGAAAGCTGTAACTCTGTGAGATGAATTAACAGAACACAAAGCAGTTTCTTAGAAATCTTCTTTCCAGTTTTTAATGGAAGATATTTAATTTTTCACCATAGCCCTCTTTGGGCTTCCAAATATCACTGTGCAAATTCCACAAGAACAGTCTTAGTGAAAGGCTTCTTGAGGGGAAAGCTGTAACTCTTCTAGATTAATTAACAGAACACAAACCAATTTCTCAGAAAGCTTCTTTCCAGTTTTTATCTAAAGATATTTCCTTTTTCACCATTGCACTCTATGGTGTTCCAAATATCACTTTGCAAATCCCACAAGAACAGTCTTAGCCAAAGGTTTTTTGAGGGAAAAGCTGTAACTCTGTGAAACGAATTAACAGAACACAAAGCAGTTTCTCAGAAAGCTTCTTTCAAGTTTTTAACAGAAGAAATTTCCTTTTTCACCATAGCCCTCTATGGACTTCCAAATATCACTTTGCAAATCCCACAAGAGCAGTCCTAGCGAAAGGCTTCTTGAGGGGAAATCTGTAACTCTGTGAGATGAATTAACAG